>NC_080092.1:22168354-22471384 GCF_950005125.1 Chionomys nivalis
CACCCAGGCTGATGTTTGACTTCAGAGATCTATGCAGACTGACACACACAGAGACCTCCAACCATTTCAGCTTAGGTGATAGTGCATAGACATTGTGAGAATGAACAAATTTTCATTATCTAGGTTCATTACCTGTAATAACAAATCCAGAGGTGTCATCATTCCTGTTATGTGGAGAGAAATCCTTCTATAATATATAAAATATGAATGATGGGGTCATGAGTAAGGGAGAGAAATAAAGAAACACAGGACATTGTTGAAATTTCTGGATCCGTTTATCCCAAAAGTCAAGCATAACAGCTATTTTCTTAGTGACATGAAGCAATGTTACCACTTTTCTTTATTTGCCATCTGTTCTTCTGCCTTCTTCCCTCCACCTCCTCTTTTTTTATCTTTCCCTTCTCTTCCATTCCCTTCCTTTCTTCCCCCTTATCTCCCCCATCCTGTTGGCTTCCTTTCTTTTTTCTTCCAAGTACTTTTCTATATTGTAAGAAAGTAATTCTGCTTATTATATATGATTACCATGTTTTTAATTAAGATCATTGTTACATACTCTCAAAAGGGACATAGGGAGAAATGAGCAAAAAAATACACCTTTCATAGACAGGATGAAATGAGTGAACAGACATCATACCACAATCTCCTCTGACATTTGTATTCCTCCAAACAATTATGAAAATGGAAGTAAAGATAACATTTTCATTAATATTAGGCCTTTTTTTAAGAAAAACACATTTGGGAGTTTCCCAAATGGGTCTAAGAATTATTATTTGAATCGTTTTAAATATACAATGAATGAGCTATTATTAAACAGAAACGTTTATGTAAGTAATTTTTGTCATTAATAATCCTCCATACCATGTTATGCTCACTACCACTAAAGCTGCTAAATATTTGCTTCATTTACATATTTATTCCATGCCTACTTCGTTACAGGTATTCAGGGTATCTTTATTACTACCGTTGGTATCAAAAGGCAGGGCAAGTCCTTCATTTACAAAGGACAAAATGAGTTTACAAAAACCTGTAGCAATTTCTGTTTCATTCCTATGTTAGCAACAGATTTGTTTTAGACAATCAGTTTGTCTTTGTGATTCTATAATACATGGGATGATAAAACTTGTAACTTAACGCATTTCTTACACTATCCTTATATCTCCATACTGAGGAGGCAAATGCTGGCCTCTATCCCACAGCTGGTAAGATTGGACACTTGGCTAAGCATGAATTTACCTTCGCCTAGTGAAGTCCCTCGAGTGTAATTTTGTGTATCTATTTTATTTTATGGCTGTGAGAGATGATTAATACCGTGCAACAATAAATAACTGATAGAAGTCCTGTGTCTACATGGTGATCGGACTGGAATACCAGCTACGAATCTCCAGGTTTATAATTCTGAGCTCTTTATAGCATATCCATAGGAACCAGAGTTTGCTAAATCAAAAGTCTCAAGAACACAGTTTCCTAAAGATCACCTTAATAATTCTATCAGTGGTTGATTTCCCAAAGTAGATAGGAGAAATCTTATGGGGCTCCACTCTAGAAGAAAGGCTACAGACAATTAGCAATGACTGGGAGAGGAGAATTAGTTTTCTCCAGGAATCAGGCCTCTTATTGGATATCCAATACCAAGTCGTCAGTCTTGGAAACATAAACATGTAGACAATACGAAACTGACTCAGCAGGTTGAATTTACATGTCTATTCATTTATGTGTATATCTAGCTACATTGGTTAAAGAAGAGAAGGTCATGGATTTGAAAGGGAGAAGGTAGACGGATTGACACTGGAGGAGTAGGAAGAAAGATATAGGGATAAAAACATAATTAAATTTAAAAAAAGTAAAACTGATATATACATATATTTAATTTATATGTATATAACACACACACAATTTTATAATTACCCACACTTTCTCTCAATTCTAAAAGAGGTTTTAAAAAAAATTGTCACTTGGCTAGTCTGAATTATCTGAATTTCCTACAATTCTCATTCTTGTATGTTTCTGGTTAAGATAGATATCAAAAGGATCATTCTACAAGATTTTAAGGCCAAAGGGGACGTGACCATTGCCCATTCGTAGGCCTCACTTGAGAGCTAGAGTTGGGACTATAACTACTCTACCTTGCCTGAGATGGTACTGGAGCTTATTTGGCACTCAGGCCAAGTTGGTATATTAACATCATGACTAAAACTCCAGCTTCTCTACAGCTTCTATTGTAAGACAGTCAGTGGCGTATAAGCACACAATGTATTCATGCAGGGCTCCAGTGAGAACCTGTGCTTTTTATTACTGACTCTTTCCCTAGCCATAGCCAATGCTTACTCTTGAACACTGGACTCATGAGCAAAATAGCCATTAGAGTAGAGGTAGAGTTTAGTGTATCTGTAACATGGGTTGCTCACCATTCATGACTAACAAGCTTATGCCCTATATTTTGTATCTGTTAGAAACAATAAACTTACATCATTCTCTAAAATATCAGACAGCGACCTCTTGCCAGACTGATTATAATGGGACACTCCCATCATAGGTTGACAACATCTTGTTTTTATTTACATAGATATAATTCCGAATATGAATTTGCCTTGCTATTTGGAATGCACCTATGACTGTGTTTAAATAGAGTATTTAACTGATGAATATTACCATTTTTAATAAGAATTTTATTTTTAAAGAAAATAAAACATAGCAATATACCTATATTTACATATCTTATTGTTCTATGCCCACCCCCTTTGTACCATAGTACAGCTTGATGGGAGAGTTGAATTCATTTTTCAAGTCTTTGTTGTGACCCCTACTGTGTCTTTTTACAATGAAGGCCAGGGGCAATATTCTACTTTGGGCATATATCTCTTAATCAATGGTCAAAGAGCTGTTGTACTTGCTACAGTGACTGGCCTTGACGATCAAGAACCAGTCAGTCAACTACTACACACTGCAGTAAGAGAAGTGGGTCTTTATGAAGAGATTATTCTAGAATTATCTAAGGTCTCAAAGTTTCCATAATTAAAATAGATGAAAAGATTAGTGTAACTTTCTGAGGTACTAGTTTGGAAAAAAAGAGAATATGACACAAAGAAAGAATGTAACTATAAATACAGATTAATGCCATGTGATCAGTTAGTCAAGAGAGGACTCTAACTTCTATCCTCAATATATATTTTGTTAATACATCAATTAACCAAAATGTTGATTATAGTCTTGTCTCTGTTTCCCTTACCAAATATAATACATTGGTTTAAATTTGCATATCAACATCTAAATGTCAAGGTTTCTAATTATGATCTTGAGTTTAAAGAGACAGAGCACACCCATTATTGGTAAGAGACACCCATGTAGACCTACTCCTAATGAAGCCCCTCATATATTCTTTCAATTTCTCTGACTTTTGAACCCAGCACTTTTGTTTGCCTCCATAGCAAGGATTCAACTTCTTTGGGGCCCACATATTATCATGTTAAGTGCCAAGGAATAGAGTGCATTACAATAAATTATCCATGGCTCGAGTTTATGCATGTTGGTGTTGGACTGCTTTAATCTTTCCATTTACATCTTTCTTATCCAAGTACCTTTGCTATAAACATCAGGTTTCAAGACCAGAAGCAAAAGCTGGAATCTCGTAGAGACTACACTACCCCACAATTACAAAAGGTCAAATTCTCCTTACCTGTCATTAATTTGTCTATCCGTCTATCCAATGTTCTATTTATATCTATTTATATCTTGATCTCCTATTGCTGTTGCTTCTCTGATTGAGCACTGATGGAAATGAATTACAAATAAATTGAATTCAACTAAACTGTCTCCATGAAATGCTTTAATAAAATGAATAATATTGAAGAGAACAAAATACACGTTATTCAATCAACACAATATTTTATATCTCTAAAAGGTCTCTTTTTTCATTGATTCGAAGAGAGTCACTGAAATTGCCAGTTACTTAAATTAACTAAAATCCAACTTATTAAGTATACTTAACACAGCATCATATGTAACTATATCTATAATGCAACATTAACTGTTTTATTATTTTATAGTTCATATTACTGTTGTTTTATATTCAATGAAGTCATATGGCCAAATATTAGAAAATCAAGAGCATAAAAAGCTAGGGCTTAGGGGCTGGAGAGATGGCTCAGTGGTTAAGAGCACTGGCTGTTCTTCCAGAGGTCCTGCGTTCAATTCCCAGTAACCACATGGTGGCCTACAAGCATCTGTAATGAGATCTGGCGCCCTCTTCTGGCATGTGGGCATACATGCATGGAGGCAGAATGTTGTATACATAATAAATAAACTCTTAAAAAAAAAGCTAGGGCTTAGGATTTCTAAATTCTCTCCAAATTACACATCAAGAGGGCAAACCTTGACTGTAGGATTTTTAATTCCATAAGTTTCTTACTTATGGTTAAATATTACTCTGTTGTTCAGAGAAATTGAATGAGTTTTGCTATGAAAATTAAAAGTAACATTGTACAATGCCTTGAGTCTACAGGTCTTCAGTATGTGTGCTTGGCAAATTTGAGTTACTGATCTTGTGAGGATCATTATTAATACTTTTATCTGACAGCTCTTGGCATGATTATCTCATAATTAGTTTTATGTGCCTTGTCATGTCTGTGCAGTAATGCTATAAACACAGCACACAAGAGGGCAGGAAATATGCAGCCGATTAATTATGTACATTTACCCTGGCTGGGCTCAGCCTTCTGCCAATCATATGATCACAACAAAATTGAATTTGGTTCTTTCATATATGTAATCTGGGCATAGTAGTCATCAGTACCTTAAGTGTTTTTGTTTGGAATTTTGATCTAAGAGCAAAAATAGCCAGAGATGTGTTTTAAGAAGTAGATTTACTTTTTTTCTCCTTTAAACAACTGTTTTACATTCCATGTAAAGTACAATCTATTGAGGCAAAAATGGAAATGAGAAAAGGGATTAGCATATTTTAGCATGTAATAAGAGAAGTGATCTTATCTTTTACTAGAATGGTGTAGCTTGATTTGTGGTTTCTGGTAGAGTTAACAAGACAGAGTTATAAACAGAGAGTAAGAGAACAATAGCATGTAAACGAGTAAAGGAAGATGCTTTGGTCTGAGCTGGACCACCTAGTGAAGTGCTTCTCAAACTGGGGGTCAAGACCCTTTTGGAATTGAAAGACCCTTTCACAGGGGGTCACATACCAGATAGCCTGCTCATCTGCTGTTAGGACTCATAACAATAGCAAAATTACAGTTATAAAAGAGCAAAAACAACAACAACAACAACAAAAGAAAAAACAGTTTTCTGGTTGGGAATCACCAAAACATGAAGATTTGGGTTAAAGACTCACAGCGTTAGGAAGATTGAGAAGCATTGCTCTAGTGTGAGGTCTTGCTTTATGCTGAAAGTTAGGGGTGAGTAATGACCAGTCTTCCAGAGTTGGCAATGGTGAAGTTTAGAGAACTGCATTTGTAGTTCATTGCTCCCTAGAGAGGGTCTACCAAAATGATCTACGAATAGAATGTTATGCACGAACTATGTTAATACTTGCTTAGTTATTTATACTTAACTGTTTTAACCTGATGTCATCTTTAAAAGTTTTATTGCTATTCTTTTTTTTTTTCAGAATAAAGTGAAACTATGTCATCAAATACTCAATCCTGCAACTTTTAATACAACTCTTTAAAAAGAGCATTGCTACTTTTCTATGGGAAGCAATGATTCAGACTCTGTTCTAATGTTTCTCTTCAGATTCCTCCCCAGTACTAAGTCTATGGTAACATTTCCCTCGTAGTTGCTTCCTTAATGCTCCTGCTATGCCCACAAAACCTGTCAGATGGCTTCAAATGTGAAAATGAGTGTACTGTTCTGATACTTGGAAATGAAATGATGGAAAATTGTTCCAGATATTTGCATACTCCAGAAAGGCTAACTGATAAAGTATGGAAGGATAAATAGGGGTTGATGAAAAGCAGCTTGAATATGAATTCCATGCACTAATTTTTTGAGTTCCTGTTAGGAAATACATACAACTTAGTACGTATATCAAGATCGAGGCTGGAAGATTAAAATATGAACGTTATATCATTAAATATCATACATGTTATCTTTAAAAAACTAATGGTAAGTTTATTTTGTTCATTGCACATGCTTGGCTCTGGTATTAGGCTCTTAAGTAACTATTGATTTATGGTTTCCTTGACAACCCCACCAGCATTTTTCTACCAAGGACAATGTTATCTAATTTTGAACATAGTAATCTTAGATATGATAGATACCAAAGAAGCTTTTGTTGACAGGACAAAGCATGGATTGGCATCTGCTGGCATTAGAAATTGTATGCATGCAATGACTGCTGTTAACATGTTGGTGCCCCGAAACACCTTGTAATTGGGAAGATGATGCTATTATTTTTCTTGGGCTAAATGGAGCTTTAGCTTGGCTGAGAGTCACTTGTACTGTTTCGTTGAGATGATGAGAACATTCGGAGGTTTTTTGTTCAGCCAGCATGGATAAATTTGTCATTGGACATAACCCTTTCTGGGTCATTCAGGTGTAGGTTAAAAAGAAAAATGTCTGCAATGCTGGTGAGAGGTATATTCATTTGGCAGCCCTCATCCTGAACTCAGTGTCCAGAAAGCAAAGGGTACGGACAATAGCCTTCAGTCTGCATTTCCAGGGAACTCTTTACCCCGGTGTTCCTTGCTCCAGATCTAACATCCATCTTAAAAAGTGAAACAGGAGTTCATGTCCCTGGCTCCTTCAAACTTGGAATTATAGCCCAGCTCCCAGTCAGGCTGTCAATTACTGCCAATTTACGGGGCTAAGGGAGAAAAAGGTTGTTAGCCTCTTGTAAGCAGAGAAAGAAGAAAAGCAAAGAATAAAGAAAGGAAACCAAAAGAAAAGAGAAAAAGGGAAGGCAAAAGGGAAATGGGGTATATGGGCTTAGGAGATGGTATTGCTATACTGTGTGACCCTCAGTCAATTGCTTGAAGCTTTGAATTGGCAGTTCCCATTACCACATTGAGACCTAAAGGAAAAATATGAAAAGGTACATCCCATTTCTTTGTGGGTAAACCACACGAAATTCCTAGTGTATATAATGAAGTGTGTATACTGCTGTGTTTATCAGACTTACCTGGAGGACAAGCCTCAGCATCTATTAAGACATACCCCAGATTCTAACTTAGTTGAACTAAGGTAGCATCTGACAACTGTGTTTCAGACAAACTCCAAAGCTGAGCCAAAGGAGTCCCTCCTGGGACTTTCACTTAGAAGACACTGCTCTCAATGTTGCTGCATTTTGCTTAATTCAGTTCATTTTGTTGTATGGCTAACATAAACAGCTCAGATATCTTTTAACCTTGCTCCCAAGCTCCCTGAACTGAGTGAATCAACATGATTGGAGTCAAGCGTGGAATCCCATATGAGGAAGGCAGAGTCCAGGAGCAGGATTGTACAGAAGTGCTGCCTTCCCGTTTCTGTGTCAAGCATATTCCAGAAGAAAATGAGGAGCAATAAGACCATAGGCATGTCTGACATTAAAGACAAGCTTATTCGTGCCTAATGCAATAGAGAATTTGTTTAAGAACAATTCAGAGTCATGGTGGTCTGACCCACCGTGAGTCAAGTTCTTGAAGTGCTGAGCCAGTGGCTAAATGCGTGCAAATAAGGTACAGTACTTGATAAAGGAGGCAACCGTCATGTAAAACACTGACTCACCTTCTACACTTGTCAGGATTAGCGGACAGTCTAACCTTTCCTTAATTGTTTTTGTGGTTCTTTGTTAAATGTTCCTCTTCCTGTTTGGAGAAACTAATTCCCCCTATTACAGAGATTTAGATAGTTAATCTCAGTTTAAAATACAATATGCTTAAAAATATAGAAGGTATGTAGTTGACGATATAATAGTTAACAAATGGGATTTCTCACCTGAGAGTGGACGT
Source organism: Chionomys nivalis (assembly GCF_950005125.1). Taxonomy (NCBI): domain Eukaryota; kingdom Metazoa; phylum Chordata; class Mammalia; order Rodentia; family Cricetidae; genus Chionomys; species Chionomys nivalis. Next base: position 22,176,289 of record NC_080092.1, read on the forward strand.
GTCATAATTCCTGGAAACATGCCTGAGTGTCCCAAACAGGTAGATGGTACTACTATGTGGTTGGTAAAGCCAGAGATGTTGCTGAATTACCCTACAGTGCGCTGGGCCCCATTTCCTCTTCCCCCCAAAACAAGAAGAATCAGACAGTTAACTGGATGGAGGTGGGTGGTCCTTGGACCTCCCACAGGGCAGGGAAACCTGCTTGCTTTTTGGGCTGAGGAGGGAGGAAGACTTGATTCGGGGAGGGTGGGGAATGGGAGGTGGTGGCGGGGAAGAGGCAGAAATCTTTAATAATTAAATAAATTAATTAATTAATTAAAAAAAGAAAAAACAAAACAAAAAAAGAAATATATTTTCCCAAAATTTTAAATACAAATCATTAAATTCAAAAAATACAAAAAAAAAAAAAAGTGAAAAGTGCCAAGAAGACCAAGGTTGAGAGATCCTGATATCCAGTTGGGAAATGAATGGATTGAGGAAAATCTATCTGTTTTTCTAAGCTGTCCCAGATAGGAAAGAAATGAGCTTATGGTTTAGAACTAGAGAAAGTCTCTAAATATTGAGTCACACACTACTCTGACTATACAGTTGCCAAACAAGGATCTGCAAACTTGCTCATATAATCAAAAAAAAAAAAAAAAACAAAGAAAAAACAACAAAAAAAAACTGCCTTTATTTTATTTATCAGTTTGTTCAATCATTTTTTCAGGAGTTATTGCTACCAAACACACAAAAACTGAATGAGCCCTTATTACAGATTGAATTAGGCATGATTCTACAATGAGTTAGTGATATGGTTTTGTGTTCAGTACTTGCCTAGCTTGTGCAAAAGCCTGGGCTGAATTTCTTGTATTGAAAAGTAAACAAATACAAGCAAGCAATCTCCCAAAAAGAATCTTTCCATATTTTGCCTAAACAACTCAAATTCATTGTTTGTAGTAAATTGGCATATTAAAAAATTATAAACATCTTTTCCCCAAATACAAACATCTTGAACAGGCTTTTCAACGGTATTTTGTTTTTGCATTTTCTTTTTTTTCCATTTTTTGCTTCTTTCAGTTATAGAAACTCTTTTTATCAGTCAAAGCAAAAGCGAATCAATATTTATGTCATTGAAGAAATCTGACTAATGGTAGGAATTACTGAATAGGCAATTACATTTCAAATGCAAAATTTAACAAAATAACAGTATAATGCAAGAAGCAAATGAAGTTGCAATGAAGTAAAAACCAAGTGTATTTCAAAAGGCCTGCTGATTTGAAGCCTGTTTTACAATCCAGTTTTCAAAACCCCCTTTTGAAATTCATAAATTCAAATTAAATAATAGAATTGATGGAAGAACTAAAAAATATCTTAAAGTTATGATCTTTCAACACAGTATCACAGTATTATTCAGTAGCTTATAACTTTAAACAGTAACAACTTCATACACTTTAACAGTGGTCTTCAAGGAGCACAGCCATGATGATATCTGCTAAGCTCTTTAAATGTTTTGACCTATCACAAATAAAGAATCATATCATTTTTGGAAAAAGCATGCATTTGTCTTGATTGCTTCAATTTTAATATACATTTATTAAGCTAAAATATATCACATTGTAAAATTACAAAAGAGTATGATCCCAGGAAATATATTACACTTGGGTTTACTTAGTGTAACACTGGTACAGCCAATACATTAATATTTATTTCAGGGCACAGAATTCTATATACTGGATAACATTTGCTAAATCATAGTATGCTATAAATTATTACTATTAATGATGAATTTCTATATTTTCCTGAGTCAAAATACAGTTCTGTGCTTTGAGTTTTCTAAAATCAAAGGCCATTTTTTAATTATATAGAAGAAAAGGGGCCCTAAGTTATATTTCCCTGTGTAGTCATTCCATAACTTACTATTTATAATATTACTTATTTATTTACTTGGCTTCATGCGTGTCAGTTACCAAGTCAGTGGCTACACCAGGAAGCTCTATGTCCCATGAAGGCCCTCAAACATGAACTCTCCAGTGATTTTGTAAGAATTTCACCTTTACATGCAGAAAGAATGAAATTTCTAGAAAGAAGAGATCTTGAGATTTAGAGTCAATCTTCAGAGATTATATTGTAGGAGCTAATATATTTATTAATAAGGAAGGAGGTGAAGCTGCTCGGTCGGTATTGTTCTCTGGATTGCTTAACTTCTATATATTTAAAGAGACATGAAAAGAGTATGGTGCCTAATTCACCCTGGGGACTTGAGTAATTATAGTCTGATCATAAAAACTAAAAATCTCAGAGTAGTGCTCCTTCCTTGATATGACTAAATGTTATAAATATTGTATATGCCAGCGCTTTCAAAAGGGAAAAATTTATATAACCCTTCACTCCATCTTATCTTAGGTTCAAGGTTTTGTAATTTAATGGCAGAACAGTAGAAATAAAAAACATGGAAATGTAAGTTTACAAGGCAAACGTAATTCTCTACTCTGGTCCAATTAATCCCGGAGCTGAGTTGCAAGAGGCTTGTGGAGTCAGTTCTTGAACTTTCTCTTTGGAATACCAAGAAAATGACATGGGATTTAGAGCTGACTCAAAGCCATGGATTCCAAGCCTGGAATGTCAGGTTATCTATTCTGATCAGCAGCTGTTGTATTTATTCATGATTTTGTTTCTAGCCTTCAAGTCTTCAGTGTTCTGTAAGGAACTTGACACAGAGGATTTTGGATTCTACCCAGAGTGACTCTGTCCGGCTGATTCGAAGTTTCTTTCTTAAATCTCCTTGCTACCACAAGTCTAAACATATCTAAACTTACCGAGAATTTAGAGGGAGAAACAGAGGCATGACAAATGGCAACTTGGTGTTAGATGAGCTGAACATTCATTAGAAAGTCAGATGAGTTCTTTGTCATTTAAGAAGACAGAAAAAACTGAAATAAAATTCATTAAATGTGAAATTTTATCCTGTCTATTTACAGTGCCAAAACATCTGGAGAGGATTCTAATTTACACAGAAGTGCCTTTCAAAATATGTGAACTCCTAACTAAACACAAGGGAATTTATAAGTAAAAGGCTTTGGGCTTTGTAACTGGAGTGACTTAGCGTTTTATTTTTCACAATGCTGTCATATATCAACCTAACTACCTTTCCACCCAAACTCAACTATGTTTTTTAAAGTATTATTTTCTCCCCATCCTTTGATTTTCACTGTATTTATTGCTGAAATGCATATTGACAAATAGTTCAAGGAAACAAGTGCTCATACAAGCTAAATTAAAATTTTCACTCACCTTCTTGGTATTATTTTTTGTAAAAAAAAAACTATAGAGACACATAACTCAATAAAGCATATAAGCATCCACCACGAAGATGCATATCAACCCAGGGCAATAGATGAAAACAAAGCAACTGTCCCTTCTTGTCCTTGCAAACCTATTGTATGTCAACAGCCACCACAAACACCATTTTAATTTTCTTCTTCAATATACGGATCAAGGCTTGCTGTTTGCATGATGTCTCATAACATCTTTGACCTTCACTTTCGTGCCCCTCTGATGAGCTCTGTGGATAGTTAAGTGGTAGCACTTTAAAAAACTATAAACGATTCTTTTAGTTGGCGTTGAGAAATGTGTGAGTCAACGGTGAGATAAATTCCAGTTTGTACAAAGAAAATGACAAAAGATCAAAGAGCAAGGTCCAACAGCTGCTTTCGCCCAATACCTATTTTAAAGTATTGCATAAATGCTTTCTTCTTTCAATATCACTCTTTTACCACAAACAAAAGAAAACAGCAAACTAGATCTCATTAATCGATTCAATATGCTATTTCAAAGCTTTATTTGAACAGCGAAGATTTCTTTGTTTACTGTTCGAGAAAAATAAATATTTCTTTGTTTACTTCCAGTGTTACTCAAACCCCCAATGGCCGATCTCTATCTGCCATAATTAAAGCTTATTTCTCCTTTTCCACTCTAAATAGTTTACATATTTTTAATAGCAGAATTTTGACTTATTTCAGTAAGTGTTCCAAATCCATACCCAATGCTTTATCCACAAGAGTGTTCAATAGGTAAATAATATTAGGCAGTTTTTGCTACATTGATATGATCTGTTTAAAGATGGTCATCAGAGTTTCAATTTTTAACTACAGTGCAGTTTCCATTGCAGGTGAAAGATGCTTTTATCTACATGTGTGTATTCCTCCCTAGGTTCTCTTCACAAACATTCAAGAACTGAACATAATATACCATCAGGGCTATACTATTACTGTTCATTCACCCATCCATTCATTGGGTAGTATCTGAATAGAGTTGATGTCCACTTGCTGCTCGTTGGGATAAAGAGTTTGTTAGTGCCTGCTATCAATTCTTGTTACATACTGAGAGAGGCTTTCTGTCTCCTGTAGTGCTTATGTGTCTTCTAAAGTGTCTCATGATCTGGCTGTTCCAGAGGGTCAAAGATCATTTAATTTTCTCATGCCCATCAGGGAAGAGGGCTAGGAATCAGTTGAAATCAGATGGGACAGATAGCAGAGACACGGCTTAGCCAGTTTAGGGATGCAGACATTCAGGGGAACATGTGTCATCACAAAGACTTGTTTTCAATTCCTAGCACTATAAATACGCAAATAAGAATAGTATCATAACTGACTTATCCATGCATCACACATTCTCCCTCTACTTGTACAACATCATGTTTCCTCTGCTTATACATCTAGATATTCCTTTTGATCTTTCCTTTCACTATTGCATAAATAATTGGTAAGATAAAAAACAAAGTCCTTTCTCAATTTCTACTTTCCCTGTCCAGGGAAGGGATGGTGATAGAACAGTGAATCTCACTGTCAGTCAAAAAATTTAAATATTGAGAAAAGAGGTAAATTAAGAACATGAGTAGACTTCTCTCATGGGCCAGTGCTTTGACAACACTATATACTGTTACCTAACATCTGCATTTTCAAAAGGGCCTTCACAGGGCCATTTCCCTCATTCTGTATTTCTAGGATTCCATCTGGTCTTTCAGTGTCACATGCTGAATGTGTACTGCAAAACCAAATATTGAAGTGTTAAGTCCTGATAGCCATGGCTGAAAAGTTGTTTAAAGAGAAAATAGAGTTTTTGCAGACACAATTAAGTTAAAATCAGGATACTAGGCTCTAATCTCATGCCATCGATATCCGTATAAGAAGATAAATGATACAGAAACAAAATTTATAGGGAACACAGTATGTGATCAGAGATACAGATTAGAATGATGCATCTACAAGCCAAGACTTGCGAGCTAAGAAAAGGGTCTAAAACAAATTCTCCTCTGGAGGTTGTGTGGCAACATAGGGAACCTGACAAGTGATTTCTCATGTTTGGTTTTAGAAATGTGGGGAATAAATGTCTGGGATGTTAAGTCTTACTGCTTGTGGAACCTTGCTTCATGAATCAGAAAATTATATATTATGTTATTACAAATCCCTTAAGATGAGGAAGAAAGGAATACAGGAAGAAGTAAGTAAGGAAGGAAGGGAGGGAGGGAAGGAGAGAGAGGAATAGAGTGAGGGAAGAAGGGAGGGAGGGAGGAAGGAAGGAACAAAGAAAGGAAGGAAGGAAGGAAGGAAGGAAGGAAGGAAGGAAGGAAGGAAGGAAAGAAGAAAGGATATTAGAAATTAGTGTCAGAGAAACTCACATTCAAGCAACACTATTTGTTTCCATAGTCTGTTTAATGTCATAGACAAGAAGGTCTAGTTCATTCTTTAAAAGTCAGATTCTGCTGTTACACATCAATATGTCTTTTAAAAGCATATGGTCCAGCTCTGGCCAAGCACCCACGGCAGAATCTACTCATAGATTCTTAGAATGAGTCTTCCTTGTAAAGAGAGAGATTGGCATGGTCTTCTCTAGCCTCATACTTACTTTCTGTAAGAGAAGTGTTCTTGGGGTGTGTCAAGTATCTAGAGATGATACAGTGATGTATTACCAACATGTTGAGCCCAAATCAGAAATTGGAGGAGTATATTTGTGAGCCACTGCAACAATTCTAAAATCGGTAGGTCACAGTCTCTATACTCATGGCATGAAATGATAGCTAAAACTTTTAAACAGCCTCTGTCTGTGTGTGATATGGTAAGTCAAATATCAAGCATTTTAGCTGTATGATAGAAATGGCTGCAGAGTCTGTGAACACTTGTATTGAGAAGCTCAGAGTTCAGGAAGAATGGCTTCACTGTTCAGACACTTGATGATAAATTCTGAAAGTGATGATGACTCTTCTTAGACTATTCTTAATTTTTTTGATGTTATATGACACACTCATCTAAATGTTAAAACAGACTACTTAGAGCAGCCACGGGCTACAGATTTAGGCTTAGATATCAAGCAATTCTTCCCCAATGAAGTCTGAAATGGGATATTTTTATTTATGTTTTAATGTATTCAGGATACCTTGGTCAGAGATTTTGGATGTATTTAGCTTCTGCTTAGAGAAGAATAAAAGAGATAAACTTGGCCAGGGAAGTGGAAAACATGACAACACCAAGCAAACAGCGCTAGCACTGTTTGGATATACTGAGAGGTTTTCCTTTTACTCCTGAATTCAGGATATAAGCCCCTGAATCTCAGGAGAATTGTCCTGTAAAATTTATCCTGATGAAGAAGTCTCCTGTGCAGTTGTAAGTGCATAGAATCTAATCTGGGGAAAAAGTGTCAGAAATTGTCCTTGTAAGTCAGATAACTTTTGTTAAGAAAATGAAGCTGTGTGAGGGTTAGGAATTAATTTTTCTCTCTTTACAAACTGCTTTAATTGGCATGCTCACATCCTCTCTCATTTTGTTCTACACCGTGTCTCAAGATGGTTGCCGCAGAGTCAGACACCATGGCTTTGTTCCCCTCACAAATGAGGAAGGTACAGCTTGTGTCAGCACTGATTTACCAGGAGAGACACCCCATTTCCTCCAAAAGGCTTTCTCCTGAGCCTCATTAACTTATCTGGGTCTTGAGATCAACGTTATTTTTATTATTTTTAAGGGGGGAATGTCAAAGCCAGGAGCAGAATTCTGTTCATTGAGTTATACCAATCATTATACATCATCCACTGTGAGCCACGGCAGGTTACTCTAAGCAAGACACAGAAAGCAAGTGGATCCCAAGTGGGCGCATAATGCCATTTGCCACAGCAGGGGTGCTAATAAAGCTGTTGAAATAGCCTCATATCTGAGCATTCTGGTTGGCAAACTTTCTCTGCCACAATTTCACATGCAGTCAGAAAGTTAGCATTATCAGTAGAGCCTGAATGCGCTCAGACAGTGTATGCAGCAGTGGATTAATGTGTTTGGATGCCTAAGCTAGTGCTGATTTGCATGCTGGCTTTATAAGATGTAAGGGCCTTTAAATTCAAAACCCGAGGCAGTAGAATGGGGCAAAAGACTTTGAACTTATTAAATACTCAGTTTATTACTTTCAAAAACAACCATAAAGGACCCAATGGAATTACATACTGATATTTACTTAATAATATTTCACATTGTATATATTATGAATAAATGTATTTTATGATATTGCATCACATCTTATATTGTGGTATGATAGATTCTGAGTTATTTTGCATTCATATTTTATTTTTATCACAGGCAATTTTTCACATTGCCTTATTATCATAGGAATATTTCCTACAGAGTAAATGTGTTTAAGCCATTATGCTAAATGTATTATAACTACCATATCTTAAATTGTTTCACTATGTTTTTTTTCTTATCTAGTAGGAAAAACAAAGAATGAATTATGTTCTCTTTATGTAATATTTACTTTAAATTCTATATAGCACAATGCATTTACTTCCTTAGACTTTTTATCCTCTTATTCTCAAGCACAGGAAATATTTGCATTCATAGGAATTTCCACATGCTCAAACACGACTAAACCAAAAGCTGGAAAGATAGAATGAGAATACAATTTATCCTTGATATCCATACAAATGTGATGCACAGAATAAATTCTGATTTATATTTCAATTACGTGTCTTAGAATTTCTATGTATTTTTATGGAACTCCTACTTAGACTAAGGTGAGACATATTTTCTTCCAAGTAACTGTTGGTTTTGAGAACTTAGGAACTCTAATAGTGACTACGATTCCCAGTGGCTTAGGTGAATAGAAACTCTGAAGATCTTCCCCAGTACTTATGAAAGAGTCCAGTGATTTCTGAATTATTAGAACTGATGAATAAGCTTCTTGCATTCATGCTTTGTAGACACAATTGATCTATTTGAAAAATCATATAGGCTAAAAGGCCCTATGAAATACACACATAAATCAAATTTAGGAAGCCCTCTTTACTCATTCAGGAAAAAGAACTTTCTTAGAAGTATCATTCTCCTTCTTGAAGCTATCAGGATACACCTTGACAACAAGGAAAGGTGGCGAAGGATGTGCAGTTATTGTTTTGATTCACGGATATAAATCCTTGTCACATAAGATAAAGAAGAATAGTTTGACCTTAAAAATGAATATTAGTGCTTGACCACCCCCCGGTCATATAAAGATAACTTTTTCCCCTGCAATAGTTCAGTAAGTATTGGAGTCAGACAGACAACAACTCTAAAGCCAATTTATTCAATGATCAGTTCTGTTCAAACGGTTATAAAAATTCATTCAGTTCAATCCAAGGTAATTTGTCACATCTGCTTATTGGTAGAAACAAGACCAGAGACAAAATAAAACAGAGGACAGCAGGCTATTTGAGTATAAATGTAAGAGCAGAGGTCTGGAAAGACAGAGCCTGGGTTGTAGCAAAGCAAAGTAAGCCACTGAAATCCTCATAACAAAACAGAAAGAAGTGTTATAAGAGAAAAGTTAATCCTTTCAAATGCTATCACCTGAAACCACAAAAGTTACGTAGTTCAAATAAAATCCTTCTAACAGGTTAATTTTCTCTAACTTATCTCCCCTCACCATTTTTTTCTTTGTTGGTGTCTTATTGCTGTGATCAAACTATGAGCAAAGAAAAAAAATCACAACTTGTGAAGGAGGGATTTTTTTTGACTTACATATCCAGTTTTACAGTCCAGAGAGAGAAGGTAAGATTAAAAACTGAACCAGAGACCATGGAGAAAAGCCGCTCATTGGCTTGCTCTCCATAGCTTGCTCAGCCTGATTTCTTATAGGTGGCACCAATCAAAATAGACTAGTCTTTACCCATAAATTACTAATAAAGAAAGTTAACTAAAGACTTAACAAAACAATCTTTTTGAAACATTTTTTCAATTGAGGTTCCTTCTTACTAGAGGACCCTAGCTTGTGTCAAGTTGCCAAAACTACCTACTCTGCTTAACCAGAGCACAGTAGTATCATTATCGTTTGAAGCACTAAGAGAGAAATATAGTTACTGTTTGACAGTATAGAGGGATGGGTTCTTTCTATGTTCTGAGATTCTAAATTTCACATTTAAAAATATTAGTTTAAAAAGTTATCATAGGCTAGAGAAATGGCTCCATGCTGACAACCTGAGTTCCATCTTGGAACCCACATTATTAATGCCAAGAGCAAATTGATTTTCTTTGTTTTCTGACCTCCTCGCACATACACAACTACCTGCGCACCCCCTCACTTAGCCCACTAAATGAATAAAATCTAATAAAAGTTTAAGAAGTTGAATAGTGTTCATTTCTATTGAAGTGTGTAGTAGGAGCTGTGGTCTGTGTTCCTGCCGCCCCAGCTCCTGGTCACCTGGCTAACTTATGCCCCAAAATAACAACACACAAACTGTATTCTTTTAAACACTGCTTGGCCCATTATATCTAGCCTCATCTCGGCTAACTCTCGCACCTGGACTAGCCCATTTCTAATAATGTGTGTAGCACCCCAAGGTGCGCTTACCAGGAAGATTCTAGCCTATGTCCATCCTGGGTCGGAGCTTTATCACATCTGCCCCAGAGAGCAGAGCTAAGGCGTCTGAGCTCACTTCCTCTTCCTCCCAGCCTTCTGTTCTGTTTACTCCACCCACCTAAAGGCTGGCCAATCAAATGGCCCACGACAGTTTCTTTATTTAGCCATTGACCTTCCTCCATCATTTCCCCTTTTTCTGTTTAAACAAAAAAAGAAAGGCTTTAACTTTAACATAGCAAAATTACATATAATAAAAGAGTTATCAAGTAAGAATTACAGTTACAATATTTATATCTATTTTATCTTTTATCATAACAAAGGAAAACTATAACTATAACTATCTATTCTTCAACTCCACCAAAAACTCCAGAAGGATATAATATTACCTAAATAAATGAGAAGTAAGCAACTTACAAAACTCTAGAAATCACAGAGACATCTCGCTGCCTGGACAGTCACCCAAAGTTCCTCTGTACCATCAGGGCATCCATCTTCAGCCTACAGGTCCATAGTATCCAGAGACATTTCCATGAAGCAGGAAATTCCAAAGGCAGTTCAGTCACTATCTGCTGTGTCCTGCAGAATGTCTCGCAGACTCCTTCATGAATCAGGAACCCCGAAAGATCATCTCACCTTTAGGGAAGTTCAGTAGTCCTCTCTCTCTGCGGGTTCTCTGTGTCCAGTTTATACAATAGTCCAGGCAACAGCAGTTTCTTGCCCAAATGGCTATCAAACTCCATAAGGTGCCTCTTCGATGCCCATCTTCTTCTTGAAGCAGATTGGTGCTGCCAGGAGCAGATGTATCTCATTGTCATGAAAAACGCTAAGTTATTAAAACATTAAATAGCATATTCCATAGTCTTTGAAAGATATGAAGAATGTCTATCTAAAATATATCTATGTATATCTAGAAAATCTAACATGACTACAAACTTGACTATTATAGATAACTATTCATTAACAACTTATATGCATAACATTTTTACAAGAGCTACACAATCACAATACCTTAATCAATATCAGAAATACATATACATATAACAAAATTGACCTTAAATTTAAATCACTAAAGCAAAATCCATATCAATGCAAATTATTCATACCTATATCATATCCCCCTTTAAATGTAAAAGAACATTTACATTTAAATGTAAGAATATAAAGAATATTATAAACAATATTTGGGAATATGGACATAGTTATTTCTCTCCAAACTGCTTCCTGCTGAATGGGGGTGCTGTTAATCAGATATTTCAGGGTATAACCTGTGTGCTAGGTTCATCTCAGTTGTCAATTGAGTGAAGTAATTTTTTTGAAGGTGTTCACAGCAACCTTTCAGGAGGGCGTGGTCTATCATACCATATTGGGACAGAAGCAATCCTCAGGGTGTCATTGTCTGTGAAAACAAAAGAAGAATCTCTTTTCCAAAGTATCATATCCTTAGATTCAAATTCTAAAGTCAAGGTATTTTCAAAATATCTATCTTGGATTAGTTCAGGAGCATTTATAAACAAATATCTTTTAGCAGCTGTTGCTCCTTTCTCAGCATTCAAACAATTCAAAGAGAGCATAATAGCATACAGTATCAAGATTTTCCATGTATTTTCCATCTTTGTGTGGCTTTATTTTAACCTTTATTTTGTTTATTTTTACTTTTAACTTTTTGCTTTTTGAGATAGGCTCTCTGTATATCTTTGACCTGGAATAACTCTGTAGACCAGGCTGTCCTTGAACTCTCAGAGATCCTTCTGTCTCTTCCTTCCAGGCATTGGGATTAAAAGTGTGTGCTACCACACCGTGAAGTCACAGAGGTCAATCTCCCTCTGCCTCCCAAGTGTTGGGATTAAAGGTGTATACTACCACACCCAACTACTTTCTTTCTCCCATTTTTACTTTTAAGAACTTTAACTTTTAGCCTGCATATATTTTTAAACACACTGTAAAACATTTAAAGGTTTTCTTTGTCTTTGAATCTCTCTTTACTGTATATCTCTCTTTTTTTGACCATGCAAGCCTTTAAATTACTGAGCAATATGGGTAGGATTAAAGCCATGGCTTTGGCAGTTGGATCCAGCCCATTCCTTAGCTTTCCAGCCTCATGGTTGTGGTACTGGCTGTTGCCATCTTTATTGCCGCAACTCTATGGAGTTTCAAGGTCCCTGCCAGCAAGCAAGCTTCAACAGTATATCCACAGACAACACTCAAGTACTCCCTCTGTAGCTGGCCCTCCTGCCTCAAAGAGTCAGAGTTTGCCCTGGCAGGATGGCCCAGAAATCCAGCATTTTTAAACGACGCAGCTTTTTTCCTGCTACGGCTGAAAACCGAAAAGCATGCATTTAGCTTTCATCAACACCGTTTAAGTGTTTCGTGGCAGGACCTCTCAAAAGAGCTGCAAGGTTTTGCAGCTAAAGCTGAGACAGGAAGCCTCTCTTAGATTAGAGCACTTGCTTGCCTCTAGCAAGAAGAGCAGACCCAAGAAATTGCTGCTACCAAGAAAACATGCTTTACTCTATTCTTTCCCAAGCTTTCTCAGGCTTTCTGTGGATATAGTTGTCCACACGTTGGGTGCCATTCTGGAGTGGGGAGGTGCGGGCTGGCATTCCTGCCACCCAACTCCCGGCCGCCTGGTTAGCTCATGCCCCAAAATAACGACACACAAACTGTATTCTTTTAAACACTGCCTGGCCCATTTCTATTCATGTGTGTAACACCTTGAGGTGCGCTTACCAGGAAGATTCTAGCCTACGTCCATCCTGGGTCGGAGCTTCATCGTGTCTGCTCTAGAGCACAGTGGCATGACATCTGCCCCAGAGAGGAGAGGAAATGGCGTCTTAGCTCACTTCCTCTTCCTCCCAGCATTCTGTTCTGTTTACTCCACCCACCCATGTTCTAACCTATGAGGTCAAGCAGTTTCTTTATTATTTAACCAATGACCTTCTTCCATCAGAAGTGAAAATTATATGAAGGGATGAGAGCATAAGAAGTAAAAATTAGTGTGCTGACATGGAGCCTCAAAAATAGTTCCAGAGCCGGGCGGTGGTGGCGCACGCCTTTAATCCCAGCACTTGGGAGGCAGAGGCAGGCGGATCTCTGTGAGTTCGAGACCAGCCTGGTCTACAAGAGCTAGTTCCAGGACAGGCTCCAAAACCACAGAGAAACCCTGTCTCAAAAAACCAAAAAAAAAAAAAATAGTTCCAGAAAAGCAAAACTGATGGAGAATTTAGGCAGTTCTTCCATGATGTCCTTATGAGAAAAAAAAAAAAAGAAAAAGAAACTTTGGAGCATTCAGTTCTAAATGAAATGCTATTATCACCCCCTACCCTTAAAACTCAGGGATCTGTACAGAAGAGGAGGCAGAAAGATTTGGAAATCCAGAGGTGGTAGATGAGTCCAAGGAAACAGTGTCTTCCAGAATTATAACTGATATACATACAACCTCACAGATACTATGACAGCAAGCATAAGTGCTAGACAAAACATCAGTACTGAGAATCTGATATAGACAAAATATACGACCTCATTCTATAATTTATTGGTAATTGAAGTTGCTGAGTAAGGAAAATCAGTTTTCTCTAGTGTAGTGATACTGGTATATCTACTACATTCCTAGTAGTTGGCCAACATAAAATGGACTCCATGTTTTTCGGTGCTTTTTGTTTTGTATTGGTGTTTTTATCTTGTTGCCTTTCTTGTAATTTTTGTTTCCTTGTGTGTTTTGATTTTCTTTCTTTTCTTTTTATTTTCTTTGAAAGAGAGAAAGGACATGAAAGTGGATGTGTAGAGAAGTGGATGAGAATCTAGATAAGTTGAAGAGGGGGAAATATAACAAAATTATTTTATGTAAAAATGTTATATACTAACTCTAAAAGAAGTATTATATATAGTATTCTGGGTAGGGCCATTAAGAGGTGTATGTAAATGTGATTCCAGCTATAATCTCCTGTTATAAATATGTACCTTGTTATACATGGGCATGTAGCATATAGGAAGGCAACCTATGGCCAATGTCACATCACCTGAGCAGTGACTATCACAAATAAATAACTAAACAAAATCTTTGCTTTATGAATCTTTTGGGGATTAGCTAGGGATAAATAAGTTTAAGCCTAGTTAAAAATTAATCCTAAGAAGAGTAAAGGTCCCTTAGGAGTCATTCTGAACATGCAGATTTTGGGTGTTCATTAAGTTTGTCTATGTTCAATTCTTTACCTAAGTTCATACTTACATTCCAAATATGTCTGCAGGTTTCCTGGATTTAATAGAATTTTAATTTAATAGAATTTTCCTTTATTAATGCTTAGTCTAATAGAAATTTTAATTTGGAATCCTTTCCTTACTTCAAAAACAGTAAGATAGTCTATCCTAACTGACATTATAAAAATAATAAAGTATCATCCTACTGCATGCCATTTCTCTGCACCTGGGGAGAATGCTTGTTTATTGTCTCTTTTATACTTGTATTGGCCAGTAAAATCAGAAATTCATAAATGTTGCTTAAGACATTACCCGACATATAATATATATGAACATCATATTGCATTTCATCAATATATTAGTTATTATATACCAATTAAAATCTCAATAATGCCCACAATTTTTAAAACTTGAGCACTTGCAAATATACCAAGAGGGTTTAAAGAGGCATATGAGCTATTAAGAGCAAGTAATGCTCTGGTAGAGGACCAGAGTGCTCTTCCTAGAATCCATATGAGGAGGCTCACAACCTCCTGTAACTCCAGCTCCAAGGGATATGAAAGCCCTGGCCTCCATGGGTACTGTACTAATGTGCACATGATTTGACACATAATTACACACACAATTAAAAATACTAGAGTAAATACTTAAAAATAAGCACCCTTTAATCAAGAACTTAGGAGAGAGAGGCTCTGTGTTTTCAAGGTCAGCTTGTCTGTTAGGGTGTTCAAGGGCAATTTGAAATGTGGGGCAGAGATCAAAAAGTTTCAGAGGGGAACAATACTAGTAAGTGGCTAAGACACCATTCTTGTGATATTTTGGCAAAGAATGTGGCTACCTTTTATCCTTTTCCTAAATTGAAGACTTTTAAATTAATTGCATTATCTCTATTTTTTCCAATATAGCCTGGTATTTAGCATCTCACATGGTATCAGTGGTCAATCTTAGGCAGGTCTACAGTGAAAAAGAACAAGCTGAAAAAGGAAAACTATGAATTATGCAGTTTGAGAAGAAAAAGGATTGCTAGAATATTAAATGTTGGAGCCCTGTTCAGTGCTCATGGGGGGGGGGGGAGGAGAGAGAGAGAGAGAGAGAGAGAGAGAGAGAGAGAGAGAGAGAGAGAGAGAGAGAGAGAGAGAGAAAAGGTTTTAAAAAAAAACCTTTTGCTAAATGGAATAAAGGGAGTGGTGACCTCAGGGCAAGATTCCCCCAAGGTCAGCTTCTGCAAGTCCAAAGGAGTTAAATGGAATCTTAAATCATGAAGAAAATCAACAGAAAGCTGGGACAAATGTCATGGAATGAGGGAGCCAATTCCAACCCCAAAAAGTAGCAGATCTGAGTAACTTTAGCCACATGGCGCAGGCTTCAGAGTCAAGAATACAGGAAAGGGGTTGCGAAACCTTCTATGGCTAATGAAAGCTTCTGAGGCCTTACAAGGGTCCTGCATGGAGCCCCGGAGAAGCCATAGCAGGAAGTCCTCTTTGGTTCTGTATTTCTTCACTTTGCTTCTTTCCCTTCCTTTTGGAATGGTAATGCATCTTCCATGCCATTATATGTTGGAAGCGTGTGATCTGCTTTTAGATTTTGCTTTTACAGTGGGTTCCAGCTAAAGGACTGCCTTGAGTCTCAGAAAAGACTTTGAACTTTTCACTTTTAAGCAATGTTGAGACTACAGAAGACTATGGGGACTTAGAAGTTCGACTAAATGCATTTTGCATTATGATATGGTTATACGCTTATGGGGCCAGGGAATAGAATGTGATGGTTTGAATAAAAATGGTCCCCCTAGGTTCATATACTTACAATTCTTAGTCATCAGGGAGTGGCCCTATTTGAGAAGAATTAAGAGGTGTGACCTTGTAGTTTCTTTTATAAGAGTTGCAGAGAGACATACATGGAACTATATAGAAAAGGTTTAAAGGCAAGATCTTCAGTGTAAATTGTGAGTGTGGGGGTCACGGAAGAGGATAGAAGGGGTAGAGGGGAGGAAACAAAAATGTATAGCTCAATCAAAAAATTAAAAAAATGGAAAAGTTGCTGAAAGAAGTCTAAGAACAGCCTAGAGTAAAAAGAACAAAGAAAGGGGTGTGAAGATGCTTTACCATAAAATTCTTTTGTACTACTAATAAAAAGTGAAGCTTTTGGTAGCAAAGTGTATCATCTGCTGCTTTCTTCACTGCACTTTAGGTAGATATGAAATGTGTGTGACACTATTCCTGGGGAGACACGAGCAAGAATCTATTTACTCCAGGTAGGGTTCCAGCAACAAGTCAATGTTTGAATAGCATCAAGTCCAATTTAGTGGTTCAATAAGTTTCACTGGGTTCATTACAGGAATATGGGTGAAGGGGTGCTTACAGGAGCAGAAATGACGAAAAGATAGCTACGTCACCAAAGCCCACCCTTGCATGGTGACAGTTCAGGGAAGCTGGAAACCTGTGGCACATTGAGCAGCCTGGAGGCAGAGTAACAGGTGGAAGGGTGCCCTGTCTCGGTCGCTCAGTTGCTGTGTGTGAGCTTCTTGCAGGTAGCTTGGCAGCCCTGTGTTTCTTCTAAAGATCAAGCTGTTTTCACTTCTTTTAGATGACTTGGCTGCTCTCTGTGTCTTCCACATTGCAGAGTCTGTGTCTTTCCTAAGTGCCTTAGCAGAGAGCAGTGGTTTTCAACATTCCTAGCGCTGCAAAGCTTTAACACAACTCCTCATGTTGTGGTAACCCTCAACCAATAAAATTATTTCCATTGAGACATAATGACTGTACGTTTGCTATTTTTATGAATCATAATGTATGTATCTGATGTGCAGGTGGCCTTTGGTGATCTGTGAAGCTTAACTTTCAATGCCCAAAGGAGTTTCCACACACAGGTTAAGAACTGCTGGCTAAGAGAGTGACTCTCAGCAGTCCTTACTGAATCTTTGGGAGGGGGAAACCTAGAGAATCTTGAGAATTTCAGGAATATTCTGAAGTTATTTTCAGTTGTTATGTCCTGTCTTAACCATCTTTCCTACAGGATGGACCATTTCTACTCACCTTAGAACATCCAGTCCTCAAGTGTCCTGGTGTCTAACTCTCCTTGTACATCCTGTATCGTGAGAAATTTTCCCCAAGGATGGATGGTTGTAAACTCAGAAGATGCCATTATACAACACAATGGACTGTGAGAAATAAACTGATCTTTGTCTGAATAAGGGAGCCAGTTATCTGCACTTGGTGTTGAAAGAGAACCCCAGCAATCCCAGGAGAAAGGAAGGAAACACAGATTTGGAAGAGGATTTTTTGAATGCGAAGGTTCACATTACTTTTTGAATTGGAACTCTTTTTTTTTTCTCTTGGTTTATTTTCTTCCTGGTGTTGATCATGAAGAAAACAATGCACGTTTTTCCAATTCATTATTTATTGTTTGTCACTCTTTCTATCAGAACATAAGCATCATGAAAATAGACACTTTCTTGTTTTTGCCTTTCCTTTTTAATTACTGTTATGTTCCCAGTTACTGGAAAGGCATTTGGAACAAGGCACCTACTCAATAAATACTGTTTGGATTAATGGATGCAGAATTAAGAATAAATGCATACGAGGTAAGCTGAAGTCAGGACAATATTCATATTTTACAGACGCCACAGTGATGATGGGTCTGAGTGGGACAGGGATGTGTATAGCACTCAGAACGCTTGGGAAGAGTAGAGAAAGAAGGGCACAACACAGTCCATAGCTTTGCCTTGGGAGACTCAAATAGAGATGAGAGCAAGTATTCCTTAAGGTCTATGAAAAAAGAAGAAAGGGATTTCTGATTTGCTTTGAGAAGCGATGATGTTCACCTTACCATTAATTCTCATCAGACCTAACTTTTTAATTCTCGAGTTGTAAAGAAAGGTTATCCAATCGGTATTTTCTGAACTGCGACTAAGCTTGGTTTTCATCCCACAGCAATTGGAGGTGGCTAAGGACGTCTGTATAATCCCAAGAATTTCTTGGCTTGCAGTCTGGAAAATGTCAGTGGCTTATATCTCATGGGAAAAGCAGTAAACATTTTAATTATATACGATTCTGCTTCTGTCCCTTACTTTCTGGAAGAACATGGCTCTTGTCACATCACCCCTCCTGAGAGGTACAGACAGAATATAAAATTACAGAGGGGCCAATATTGTTTCTTTCACTGAATTGCTGTATATATGCATTCGGTGTATATGCATGCGTACATTTTCTGATTTAGGCTAACAATGCTGTTGTAATCTGCCACGGACATGCTGTCAGGTTTGATGAGCAAATAGAAATTCATTGGATCTTTATGTTAACATTTCAGAAGATAAAAAAATATAGAAAGCAGGTTAGGATACTCTTAATTCCACCGTTCTGTCAGAAGGCGGGGGACAGGAGCAGATGAATGTCTATGAGTTCCAGCCTGTTCTACATAGTGAAAGCCTTCCTCAAAACAACCAAAAGACATGGAGCACAGTAAGCAGTTTTCATTAGGCAGACTGTCTGCGTTTAGTTTCTTGTTAGAGACCAGAGGATCAAATGAGGGTTGAGAAAGCATATATTTATCAAACACAGCCAGAGAGACAACATACTGATGAGGACTGAGAGACAACACTGTGAGCTGTTAAAATAAAAAAAAAAAAAAAACCCTGAAAGATGTTTTTCTATTTTAAGCAACTTGCATATTGGGAAATGTGGTACAGAAGATTGCACACTGATTCTAAGGGAGGCAAAACAAACAACTATTCACACCTTTAATGTAAATCAATGGAATTTAAGCAGTTTGTGTCTTGTATGAAATAGCTACCAATTATCCAATTATAATACGTTCCTGAGAAGCCTCAAGAAAAATATAGGAAAATTTTTCACAGCTAGTAGCACAGCATAATTCTGCTATCCTGAGTATTTCTAAGAAATATCCTCTCTGCTCATGCATGCTATGGGTTTTTCCTAAGACCTATGTTGACTGCATCTGAGAGTTCCCATCAGTAGGATCTGTGAAAACAGAAGAGAATGTACCCACCTGCTCGCTAAACATCTCTATTTGAATATCTCATGAATGTGCCAAATACTGCTCTTTCAAAGAAAAAACAAAACAATAACAAAAAACCTCACAAATATACATATTTAGTCCCAAAACTTGCCTTCTCACTCTTTCCCTCATAATTAGTGTAATAGTCACTTCACCAATACTGAGAATCAAATATAATCCTTTTCCTCTTTCTTTATCAGTTAATCACATTGAACAGTATTATGTCTTTTACTAGTATATTTCCTTATGCAACTGTTTACCTGATGATTCAACAATGAAGAAGTAGCTTAAAATTCTAGCTTATTTTTAGTGTCACAGTACAATACATATTTTTAATATAAAAATTACCATTTCCTAATTAAATCCTTCAACTATTTATCCTATCAGAATAAATTCCAGAATTATCTTATAGTAGAAACTTACCATTAATATCCAATAGCCAGGTTTTGGCTATTATGAATAATGCTGCTATGAACATGTTCTTGTGGTATGGTTGAGCATCCTCTGGGTATATGCCCAAGATTGGTATTGCTGGGTCATGAGGTAGATTGATCCCCTATGTTCTGAGAATTTTCTATATTGATTTTCAAATTGGCCGTACAAGTTTGCATTCCCACCAGCATGGGACTGAGCTAGGCCCTCTGTATATGGGTGACAGTTGTGTGACTTGGGGCACTGGGGTAGTGGGACCATGAACTATCCCTAGAGCATGAACTGGCATTTGGAACCCATTCGCTATGATGGGATACCTTGATGCAACTGGGAGGGGCTTGGTCCTATCTCAACTTGTTATGGCAAGTTTTGTTGACTCCCCATGAAGAGGCCTTGCCCTGTCTGAAGAGTGAATGGGGGGGGGAGGGGTATGAGAAAGGAGGATGGAAAAGAGGAGGGGAAGGATGGGGAACTGTGGTTTGTGTGTTAAATGAATAAATATATTTTTTTAAATGAAAGTTCAGTTGTGCTACATCTTCCAGTAAACATTACTATTTGCAGGTCATCTTTTTTTTTGTTAATTCTGTGTCTTAAATGTACGAAGAAAGATAGCAACAGTGGGGTCTGAACAGACACCTGGAACTCTAGGGAACAGAGTATTGAGATGACAAGAGAAGAATTCATTATTATGCCCCTATGCTGTAGCTCCAACTTAGACTAGTTCAGGGAAGTGTGCAGATTAGGACAACTAAACTCTGGGCTTTTCCACAGAAGAACTGGAAGAATGGAAAGAAATGAGAGCTATAGAGAGGTAGTTTAATCCTATAAGGAAGTATATGAGCCTCTGTGCTAACCTCTGAGCTGAACATGTTATTCCTACTAGGAATAGTTTACATAGATTAATCGAAATAGCACAGCAAATACTCCTCCACATAAGTGCATCGGTGACATAAAAAAAAAAAAAAACAGTTTAATGGGTAAAACATTTTATACAAGCCTAACTAAGTAAGACTGGCAAGAGTTGGTTTTCTATTACTGTTACAATCAATTCATAAAGATTTGTCAAAGCTTGTAGTTTTGGACGACTTAGTTCATGATCAGATAGGTCTATCTATGGCTTTGGTCCTGCATGGCACACTATGAAAATAGCATGCACCAGTACAACAGAATTTATCTCATGGTTGGATGGAAAAATAAAAGGAGGAAAAAAGGAAGGGCTGGGCTCTTACACTGCTTTTCATGAACATTAAGATCAGGATCAAGTTTTAACACATCAACCGTGAGGGTGTTCTGTATCTATTTCCTCCAAACTGAAGCATGACTTCCTGAAATTAAAAAGAAAGAGGTTCAAAAAGCTATTGAATTTCCCAAGAATATCAAGATCCCTTCCAAAGGTTTAAATAGAGTAAACAATTTCTAAAGGGGAAAAAAAAGGTTGGGTGGAAATCTAATCTCTTTCTGAGAAACTTCCTGCAAGATATGTAGGGAGGCAGATTTCATGAGTTCTTACTCAAGTAGAGGTGCGCTGATTGGTGGCACAGTTGTCTTTGGATTACCCAAGCTCCTGTAAGTAACCCTCACTGACACCCCATTAAGCAACCCCAATAAACTCACTTGAGTGGAACTGCTTCTTCTGTTGCTCATCAAAACACTATCTGGAGATACTAGATTCTTGTTCATGCTTTCTTAGGAAAAATCACTCAACAGGGGCATTCCCAGTCTAAACTCTAGCAAGAGTTTAGTTGGCATCTTATGATGTAACTAAGTATCAAAGATACATAAACAATATTCATGACACAGAATTTAACTGAAAATTCTTTCACATGAAAGAACTAGAGAAGTGACAACACTTTTTAAATGCAAAAAATGAAAAATATGACAGACAGAGATATTAAACATATTATAACCATATTTTAATACAGAAGTGAAAATACTCATGTAATAAGTAGAAACTATCAGTCAAGGGAATGCAAACACAAATCAAGAAATGAACAATATGACAATGAAAAGAAAAATTAAATAAATAACTGAATAAGAGAATAAAGATAAAATACAAAGTAGAAAGATAACCTGAAGCCAAATCATGAGATATGAACTATTCCAATGAAAGGGTGAGGGAGAGAATAGACAGAATCAACAGAACCTCAGAGACATGAAGAACAACTAGAAAATCTGAACTCTGATTTCTCTAAGGCCCAGAGAAAACAGAGTATGTGACATAGAATATATTCTTGATGAAAACACTTGGAAACATTCTATATTTGTGTAAAAGCAAAATGTTATAGAAACAAGAGGGAATATGAGACAATCCCAGGCTGAAAAAACTCCCAGACTCCATGCCCAGGCAGGTGAGGTTGGAACACAAATGGGTAACACTGAGTTTTGGTTATAGGAGCCATGGTAACTAAGAAAAACAGGACAGGATTTTCAAGTTTTGCTAGAAGAAGAAATACCTACATTCAGAAAGCTGTACCTACTAGAAAGGTTCTCTACCAGTATACAGTGAAAAATAACTATCCTTGCCTGAAACCAAACTTGTCTCCAGTAAGAAAACTACAGCAGGGTTAAAGAAAAAAGAAATGGTAAAACTGAAAATAACTGTTAAAATATGATAGAGTATTTCCCTATTTAATTCTTTAACCTATGAGTGAAACTTGAGAAGCATAACTTTTAGGTCCATGTATTTGTATGTAGTATGCATGGACTTGTGTCTGTGTGTTCACATGACAGAAAAAGAAAGCATTTTAGTTTATCCACATACATTAATGCTACTTTGCACGTTAATAAACAAATGACAAGCATTCTGTAGTACTGAAAGACTAGTTTTATAAAAAGCTGAATTAGCTATGTATTAATGTCAAGGAAAAGCAAAGTAGACTTCAAAACTGGTACATGGTCAAGAACAATGGATGGACATTCTATAATAATAAAACATTCAGGTCACTAAGGAAATACAATAAACACATTTTTAAAAATCAAGAGAACTTCAGAAAATCTGAAACAAATTACCTGGTTAAAAAAAAATAAGAACTGGTATAACTCATTTTTATAGCTTGTGGTATCACAGATCCTCTTTCCATCATTGACAGAAAAAAGTGAAACAAATGTCAAAATCATCTTAAACAGCTATATTGTTATTGGGCATCAGTGATGCTTAGCCATGTATTCTTTTCGTGTATCATAGGATATTCATCAATATAAGGAATATTAAAACTAATTCAAAAGCACCAGAACTGAAGTCCAATAATGTATATGAATTAACCACAATGAAATTAAACACCATCAATTATTTTCATTTCAAGGGCAAATAAACGTAGTTTTGCCCTCGTATACTGTTGATGACTTCTGCAAATATGTCTCATGCTGACAGTCTTAGCTCAAACACCATCTCTTAGAAGGACTCTTTCCTAAATACCCTTCCATAGCCCACCTTTGTATACCACCATATTTATTTTCTTCAGGGACCATTTCACAAGCTACCATAATGTGTTTGCTCACTGATTTATTGCTCCTGTTTTCACTACTTTGATTTAAAAGCTTGTAGACAAAGGAGAGTCTATCTCAGAATTGCAACTCTTCAAATATTTTAAAATGAAATCTGTACTCTCAAGTAATTTTTGAATAAGCAAATAATGGACTGATTCAAACATAGGACCTTTGTCTTTAAGGAGGGCCTACTCGGTTGTGTTTTGACTGTTAAAAAACACAAGGTAAAGAAACAGAGGAGATTGCTTCTAAATAATAGTGGCATGCATGATGTTTCTAATTGTTATCTTATAGCATTACTATTGTTATTCCATCAAGGACTGCATTGTATATTAGGAATTTGTTCATATTTGCATACACCGTGCACTAACCTATTGATCCTAGCTGAATCCTAACTCTCACTGCAGAGGTTCCATGAAGGAAGACAGATGGAAAATGAGAGAGGTAAATAAAATCATTAAATAGTGCTCTTTTACCAGTCGAGCTACACAATTATGCTACTTATGTGCTTTCGGTAATCACTCATTAGCAGTGATTCTGGTAAGTATTTTAAGAGTGTGGCGTTATTATTACCCTTAAGTTAGAGATGAACAATTATTATTCAAGCATTCATCTTATACATTCCACTCCCCAACTAAGGAAAGCAGGTGTAATATTTTCTATAATTTATGAGGAAAACATAAATATTAAATGTGTGAACCAAAAAATTTCCAGTCTGATCATGAAAGCATGTTGAAAGAAAGAGAAAAGAATTAAGCTGTTTTGACCTTGAAATTTACTTTGGATTCTTATAATTTTCATTTTGATGAGCATTATATTGAAAAAATAATTTTTTAGATGAGCCTTATATTGAAAAGAAATTTTTTAAAGTTTTGGTATTTGAGAATGATTTTAGAAAACAATGTTGTTATTTACAAAAGGATTTGGTAGTCTTCACATGTTCCATTCAGAATCTGGACACTTAAGTTCTGGCAAGTGGCATGGTGTAGTTTGGTAAATGGAACAATGTAAACATTGCCATAAGAACAGGCCTCTAGGCATATCTATGAGAGATTATCTGGATTTGGTTAATGGCAGTGGGGAGATGCATCGTAGTTGTGAGCTGAATCATTCCATCTTCTGATCACCTGCTTTCCTCTCTCTCTGATTGCTCTTTACAGATGCAATGTAACCATTCTCTTCCTCAACCCCCTGCCACTATGACTCCTCTCCCACCATTGCCCAGACCTTCAAGCTGTAAGCCAATGAAACTGCTTCATTTTTTACATTGTCTTAGGATTTTGAAGACAGCACTGAGAAATGTATGCAATACAGAAATGACTACTTCAGCAGTTCTTAACCTGTGGGTCGTGAACCCTTTGGAAGTTGAATGACTGTTCCACAGGGCTCATCTAATAGTAAAATATGAAAATATTAATTATGGTGAGGAAAGTTTTGGGGAGCAAATTCAAACCTGTGGGTAAGGAGTGTGCATATGACAAAACATCTGTGTCTCCATCCCATGATTTTGACGATGCTGGAATCACAGACTTCCCATCAGGTAATGCTGTGGGCATGGAATGTAGCCAGTGTCAGAGTTACTTCTGTGTGCCGCAGGTGGCAGAGTCTTAGATGTAGAGAACCCCGGGCACTTTGGAGCTCAGGAGAGCTACTGAATCTCAGATGCCCAACATGTAGCTTGGAACCTTGCTTTGTTGCTATCATTTTTTTGCTATGTTGCTGTAAGGTGGTGTCTATTCTGTATCTATGTATGTTATACCTTATTTAAATATTATTAATTGTTTAATGGACCTTATAGATCCATTATAGATTTTGTGATCATCTGTATCTCAGCAGAGCCCCTGTTCTTAGATTTATTTGTAACATTGAGGAATCCATAAAAGATTGAGGCTTTTAAAAGCTAGACTGAATGTATTTTGAATTATGAGATGGCCATGAACCTCTGGGCACAAAGAGTAGAGGGATAGGGTTTAAAATCTATATCTTTGAGTGTCCGGTTGACAAAGGATAGACTTTTGATGGTTAATATTGATTGACAACTTCTCAGGATGGAGAT
Organism: Chionomys nivalis; assembly: GCF_950005125.1. Lineage (NCBI taxonomy): Eukaryota > Metazoa > Chordata > Mammalia > Rodentia > Cricetidae > Chionomys > Chionomys nivalis. The sequence continues at coordinate 22,201,319 of NC_080092.1, forward strand.
TCACCAAGGAAACAAACCCTTGAACATGTCTCTGTAGGATTATATAGATTAGATCAATTGAGGTCAGAAGTCATACCTTAAATGTGTGTCCATTGGGTATGTTTCAGAATGCATAAAAAGAAAGCTACCTGAAAAAAGAGAATTCTTTTCCATTCCTGACTTTGCTGATCAGCTGTTGTTTCAGGCTCCTGCTGTCATCGGTTCTCCACCACAATGGATTATAATCCCCAAATTCTGAGTCAAAAATAAACCAACCCTCCTTTAATTTGCTCTGCTAGGCATTTAATCACAGAAAAATATGTAATTATGAGAAATATTTGCATAGAAAGAGAGCTATGAAGAAGAGAAATAGAGACCTTTAAGCTGGGTGGGGCTGGTTGGAACTTAAACTGAAAGATGCATTCAGATGAATGAGTTTCATAAATTATGGTTTCCAGAGCAGTGAAAACAGGATCCTTTTTGAGGGATGGACATGTTAGAAATGCAAATGCCATAAGCGGACCCCAGATTTTAACATCCCACAACTTTGGGAGTGCATTTAGGCTTCCTTAGGTATTCTGCTGGATAATTGAGTTAGAAACCCTCTCTGTTGAGAAAGGTTTTGAATTGTACTGTTGGTATTGGAAACATCATTAATTGTCCTTTACTGAAGCGATCTGCAGTACCATCTGCTGCAGGTGTTAACCTTTGCCCAGCAAGCGAAAAGCTAAAAGCCCTGCTTGATTTAGATGTAGTATTCCCCTACTCTTTGTTCTAAATTCTTCAGAGGGAGAAGCCAAGTCGTAAACATGCTTCTAATAATTCAGATACCAATTTCTTATGAGATGCCATGGGTAGTGTGGCAAAGAGCAGCAGAAGGGAATGATTGGCAGGGGCTCTGTCTTCCCTGTGGGTTTTATTTCATTTCTAAACTGTCTTCAGGCCAACAGTCAAGTATGTTCAGAGAAATCCTCTAACCATCTTCGTGCATATGCATACCTAGTTAATCTTACTACTTTCAGTCTGACCAAAATAGGTCATTATAAAGAACAGTGACCTTTATCACTGTTGAGTAGAACTGAAATGTTTAGGAAGATCCCCAACCAAACATGGCAATGCCTCAAACTTGTTATACAAACATCTCATGACTAGTACTTGAGACTTCACTTGTTAAAGTCGCTTAGGTGACTGAATTGTACATCTGAGAGTAAGAACTATAGCTTCAAAAGAAAGATGACATGTGAAATAATAAAATCTTACTGAGACAGATGTGTTTGAACATGAAACCATGAGAAAATGAGCCAAAAACAATAATTAAAATTATGGTTATAATTATTATATAAAAAATAAATTTATTAAAAAATTGTAACAATTCTATGTATATCCTAAATTACCTTACAGTGAAAAAATTAAACTGTTAATAACTGTAACGTCAGAAACAAATAAAATCCAAAACTCCAGATAAGATACTTCACCCAAATACTAGAGCTGATAAATAAATTACATAGTTCTTTAGATTTGTGACAAAATTGAAAGAATAAAAAAGCAAATGCAATAAGGATAGAGGATAGATAGGAGCAGGAAGATTCCAAGGACAAAGTAAGTAGGGAGAAAGATAGTTGAAGAGATAAGGAAGAGGAGGGGGATAAAGTGGAGTGGGTGTTGTTGATTGGCGTGCTATCTACATTTAGTTAACATATGATAATAACATGTTAATAAGGATCTTACTAACATATGATAATATGTGATATAGGATGATAAGAGATATATTTCTTGACTTCCTCTAAAAATTCACTGCATTTATCTGGTTAGTTGTGTGTATGTGTTTGTGCATGAGTGTACAAGTGTACACAGGCCAGAGTTTAGCTATGTAGGTTAGAGTACAGCTGTTGGGAGCTTGCTTTCTTCTTCAATCATGTGGGTGGCCAGGGTTCCAACTTAGGTCAACAGTCTTGGGAGTAAACACCTTTTCTCACTGAGCTAAGATTCTGGCCCCAGAAGAAATAATTTTTTTGAGATTTGCATGGACTCATTATTTTTAAAACCTCAATGAAAAAAAAATAAACTAAGATTTTAGAGATTATCTGAAGGGTACCTTGTCCTTTTTGCTCTGAGATATCAACAGAAAACATTTCATTGCACAGGATAATTTTAAATATCTATGTCTAAGTCAGATCACATTGGGTCCCATATGGCAATGATACACAAATGCGCATATTTGGTTTGATGCTTGTCAGCATTTTAAAGAGATAGTGAATAAACAGATTAATGGAATTTTCTCAGGGTTTAAAGATATTTTTTCTGGGGTGCAGCCTGTCACCTACTTGGGATTTTTTTTCTGCAATGAAAACGATTTTTTTATTTACTTTATCAGTATTAGGAAATATTTTCATTTCATTCATAAGACAGGAGTGAGTCTGCATGTGTACACACAGACCGATGTACATTTTTTGTGTCTCATAGAATTTATAGCCTAATTTGTAGTTCACTTTTATGTGAAATGGCCTTTATATGCAATTTAAGTGAATTTTGATCTAAAATCATGTGTGTCTATGTTACAGCTCCATTTTATCAACCTGCTCCTAAATTTTAAACTTATCTACTTGCTTTAACTGTACAAAAAATAAATTCAGATGACATGCTGTCAATAATAATAATTTAAATAAAGTATTAGAATACAAAAATACTAATAAGTTTTAATTATAAATTTAAAGTGTTTTTACTGTAGTAATATAATATACAGTATATGAAAAGAAAAAGCAAGTTAAATAAAGAATTGTGATGGTTAAGCATTTCTACAACACAAACATCACTTCCATTATGTCTAAAATGTCAATCAATTAAAATATAAGTTAAATATTTTAAAAAGAATAGTATCTATACTGCTTGAGGGGAAAATGCCATATACAACTAGAAATAAAAATATTATTTGGTAATATATAAAATAAACCTACAAATAAACCAGTTGAAAGTTAGCAAATGAATAGAAAATAGAGGATAAGTTAGTATACAGGAGGAGAAAATGAATACAAAAGACAGACCATCAGTGAGTTTTAATTCTTTTTTTTTTTTTTTAATATTTATTTATTATGTATACAATATTCTGTCTGTGTGTATGCCTGCTGGCCAGAAGAGGGCACCAGACCTCATTACAGATGGTTGTGAGCCACCATGTGGTTGCTGGGAATTGAACTCAGGACCTTTGGTAGAGCAGGCAATGCTCTTAACCTCTGAGCCATCTCTCCAGCCCCAGTGAGTTTTAATTCTACAAAAGGGCTTTCAACCTCATCCTTGAGAGGAGATGGATATGTATTACCACAAATTGTTTCCTTCTTCACCTGAGTCTGGCAAATATTAACATGATATTGGTACACTGACTTTCAAGAGAGATTAAAAACATGGGGATATCATTATATGAATATCAAGCTCTCTAGTATCTACTGGAGATGTATCTAGTGTTAACTACTGAATTAAGAGATGAACAAGTTCTTGAATCTCCACTTTCATTTCAATATTTTACACTATGGATATTCTCATACATGGATGGCATAACAAACCATAGACATAGTCCTGGGGCAGGTGGCTTCAAGAAACATGGCTTGTATATGAGGTGTCATCTCAATTGCTAACATATTGAGGGATTTGTCTTCATATGGTGGCATTATTTTGGGAGCTTGCAGAAGCCTTAGGAATGAGAAACCATCAGAGGATATAGGAGACTGGGATATGTCCATGATGTGGCACATTGTACCCGGCCTCTCTGTGATCGTTTTCTGCCTGCCGCGAAGTAGCTTTTTCCGATTCATACTCCCACTGGTATAAGGCTCTGCCTTACCACAGGCCAGGAAGCAGAGGCTCCAAGGGCCTCGAACTGAATCTCTTAATCTATGAGCAGAAATAAATATTTCCTTCTTTTAAGTTGTTTCATCTGTGCCTTTCCACAGCCATGGAACATTTGACTAACATGTGTCTTCCACAATTGGCATTCTCAAATAAAAGGAAAGGAAACTGTATTTTGATATAGGAATCTGCACTTATGTGTTACCAAATATGTTTAAATATAATATCTGCTTTAAATACTCAGCCCTAGATGGGAAATTTTCATCAAATCTACCCGCTCAGAGTGCGGGGAACCAGGCAGAAGAGAAGGCCAAAAGAATGTAAGAGCCTAAAGGAATGGAGGACATCAAGAAAACAAAACAACATGAGTTACACTCAGGTGAACGCACAGAGATTGAAGCAGCAAGCTCAAGACAAACACTGGTCAGCACCAACTTCTCTGTACATAAATCATAGCCTTCAATTTAGTATTTTCATGATAGTCAATAGTGTGCGAAGGAATTGGGTCTCTAATTCTTGGACCTTCTTTGGGGTTCTTTTTCTTTTGGTGTTCATCTTATTCAATTTTGATGTGACAGTTTTTGTTTTATCTTTTTTGTATTTTATTTTGTTATATTTTTAAAAGTGAAAAATTAATACCTGATCTGTCACTTACGTCTTCATAGAGAGGAAAGTTCAGTTTTCTTTAATGTAACAATTCACACGTAAAGGAGCAGTTGATTAACATATAATGGACTTCACAGTTTTTTTTTTTTTTGGTGTGTATGTTTTCATTTGCTTATAGTTGTTGTTTGTTTGTGTGTGTGAGTTTGTTTTGTTTACTAGGTTCAGGTGAAGTTGGTGTTGTATTGGATTTTGTTTGTTTTCTATAAATAACTTAAAATTGGGTGGGATTTGAGGAGGAGAGAATCTAGAAGGACTTGGTGGAGAGGAAGAAAATGATCAAAATATATTTAAATTTAAAAATTGATTTAAAAAAATGTGTAATGGTATTTCATTTATATTTAAAAAAATAAAGCTTTCCTGAAGATCAGAGAGTAAAACAGCCCCACTTGTCAGTCTTACAGACCAGGCAGTAGTGACACACACCTTTAATCCTAGTTAGCCAAACTAGTTTGCCATAGAAACCGGGTGGTTGTGGTGGATGCCTTTAATCTCAACCCTAGAGAGGAATATAAAACAGTGGGAGACAGCTCTCAGTCTCATTCTGAGGATTCCTGAAGGCAGGATTACCATTTCAGACTGAGGTAGAGGTAAAAGCCATAACTGGATGTTTTGCTTTTCTGACCTTCAGGTTGAACCCCAATATCTGCTTCTGGGTTTTTATTAATTGTACTACAATAATGCAATAATAATAATTAAAAAGAATAATGTCTTTATGAATTCCTATCATGTCTCATGAGTTAAAGGCTGATGAAAAGTTATGTCGGCAGAAATGATTGACTGTACTAGTTAGGTTTCTGTCAACCTGACATACACTAGTGTCATTAGAGAGGGAGGATATAAACTGTGAAAATGCCTTCATGAGACTGGGATATATGCAAGCTTGCAAGACATTTTCTTAATGAATGGTTGATATAGGAGAGCCCATCCTACTGTGGGTAGGGCAACCACCGAGCTGGTAGTCTTAGGATCTATAAGAAAGCAGTTTGAGCAAACCAGGAGGAAGAAGACAGTAATCAGCATTCCTCCTTTGCATCTTCAACATCTCCTCCCTTCAGGTTCCTGTCCTGTTTGTGTTCCTCCTCTGACACTCTTTGATGATGAACAGTGATGTGGAAGTGTAAGCAAAATAATCGCTTTCCTCCCCAACTTGCTTTGGAAATGATGCTTCATCAGAGCTATAGTAGCCCTAAATCAAACATAGAAAAAAACATCATTCATAAATACAATCTTTGTATTCTCTCATAACAGCACCTGTGAGGGAAGGCTGTGAATAGCTGGAGACAAGAGCAAAGGCAGAGGTTTCTTTTCTAATTGATTATAGCCTCCATCTTCAGATTATACCTCATTGCGTTTGTTACCCATTTCCCTCTTTCTACCACACCCTAAAAATATGACTTACAGGAAAGAAATCAAATGCCAGCATTCTCAATCACACTATAAAATTAAAATCACCAGCTGCCTATACAAAAGAACATTTTCCTAAGGGCAATTAAATAAGAACTATGCAAAAAGGGTCTGAATATATACATATAATGTTACATATATGCAAATATATGCATATAATATTTTATATTTAAATGGATGCAAATGTGTTCTAAATATAGTTATATATTTAACTATATTAAAATATAGTTAAAATATATTTTAAATAATATACCATATTTTGTACTCACACAAAGTGTGTGTGTGTGTGTATGTGCATTAAAAACCTCTTGGTGATTCTTAGTTGCTAGATGAATTCAAAACCGCTAGGCTAAAATAATCAAAGAATTCTTCATGGAGAACACAGAACTGTGGATTTGAAAGCTAAGTCAGACCTATAAATGTATCAATGGACAAGTTTAAATTGTACTTATAAATTTTAGTAGTCAGTGAAATGAAATAAAAACAGAGTAATAGAATGTCAAAAGAGAGATATGAATGTTATAGTTGGCTGATTATTCTCTGAGTCAGAAAAAAAGACATTTATTACATTTATTATAATCATTATTGCAAGGGCATGTGACATGTTAGGTGGCATGGTAGTTAAAGTAAACACCCCAATTGCTCATTAAAAATTATAGTTGATGAATTTCATTGCATACATGACACACTCCAGAGAATGGCTAACTGAATAACTGTATACTGCCATTAAAATGCCTTTTGCAAAACGCTACAGACTCTGGCCACTGTCAAGCTAACAAAAGCTCATTGATTTTGTTTTCAGACAGGAAAAGATGACACTTTTCTCGGGCAAGGCTACATTTTTCAGCACACAGTGAAACCAAAGGTGATCGAAGGGTCCTGAGCTTATTCTTACGACTGCAGAAGTAAACCAACTATCTGACATGTCATATCAATGAATATTTTGACTGAATTTTAATAAAGTTCCTTTAGAAGGACTTTGTAAGTCAGTCAAGTTAAGCCTGTGGAAGGATGTTAAATAAAAATTTCCCCTTCCTATCCTCAGGTACATGTATGAAGAATATTTTATTCATATTTTTAAAAGGCTTCTTAGATCTGCCTTTAGCTATGCCCTAAAACACTCAGAGAAATTTGGGGCCTAGAAATCCACTGAACCTATTTACTGTGATTCTCATCTATGATTAAGAGTTTGTTAATCATGGACCATTTGACTAATTTATGCCTCCATGATAAAGAATCTAATCTGAAAAATCAAGTTACTTAACTTCATTATATATTCTAGGATGAGGTTACTTTTCAAATGCTTCAACTAGTACATAGATCTATTATGACCGTGCCTTGTCTTTCAAAAATATTCTCAGTGACAGTTGCAGGCAAAACGGTAGTCACTTGGGGGAATAAAGTTGAATGGAAAGCTTTTTAAAGGAATGCTTACTGGGTCAGTCTTGAGGGACTCATCTCGTGAAAAGAAGAGATGGCCACAAAAGGTCAAAGCCATCTCTATGCACCTTGAAGTACAGGAGGTCAAAGTGAAGAGACATTCGCTTCAAGGTCACTCTGAAATTTATATTAATGCTGTAGAATACGAAGGCCAGCTACAGAAGGATAGTTCCAGGAGCTATGTGGGAGACAGAAAGTGTAATAATGCTCACTAAGATTACTTTTGCTTAAAAAAGAAAAGCGGAGACAATTTTCGTCTTCCACTGCATCTGACACATGAACAGCAACTGGGGAGGGGGGGGATAGCTTCTGCAGATATTAACTGTAGACATTGCTGAGAGGAGGCATCTGTCTGTAATGGGTAAGGTCTGCCCTAAAATGACTCCCCAAATTCACCAGTGATACAGGGATTAGATTTCTCTTGGACTCTCTCTGGATAAGCATCAGAACTGGCTCAAATTGTAGACTTTTCCTAGAAACAAATGCTCCTTGTAAGTTCGTTGTGTTCTGATTATTAAGCAATTATATAATTCCTTAGGTTACCACAAGCAAATCAATGTTTGTAAAAGTAAAATCAAGGCCCCTGTAAGTGGGGCAGGCTATTCTTGGACAAGTTATCCTTTTGACTTAGCCTTTTCAGGGCTGGGATTAGCTTGTGCCACCGCTTCTGGTCCAGCCTTATCACTTTCAAAAATTATTCATTTATATTTTCAATTTTGTAGAATTTATTGGTTTCAAATAAATTGTGGTTTTCCCCACAAAAGCCCAAAGCACCTTGGTCTAGCCTGCAAGGTTGGAGCGTGTGGTCTTTCTGTACAGCTCTCTCTGAGGCAGCCCCAGCGGCTGATCTGCTTTATTAAGAACAGCAGAGAAATGGAACAACCTACATATTCTTCAGCTGATTAATGGATAATAAAAATGTGGCACATATACAGCATGGAGGACTATACCACTGCAAAGCAAGTCATAATCAGGAAATCTTCTGGTCAGTGAACGGAACCAGAAATTATTTTATTGAATGAGATAAGCAGATTCAAAGAGACAAATGCCGCATGTTCTTTCTCCTCTTCAAATCTTAACTTCAAATCTTCAGATCTAAGTATATGATTTTGTGTAATCACAAAAGGCAGGAAAGTTAAAAACCGGTACCATTAAAAGGAGAGTAATAGAGAAGGAACAACCAGGGAGGGATAATTTATTGGAAAGCAGGAGGAAGTCAAAACAGAAGGAAAGAGGATGAGGGGAGAAAAACCACAGCAAGGATGTTCAAAAAAGTCAACAGAATAATAGTATCTGTGTACCTAAAATTGCATGTAATATTTATAAGTCTATGTGTATACATATACATATAGGTTTTTAAATAGAGATCTTTCACCTAGACTGGCAATGTTGCCCGCAAAGTCATAGACAAACCAACAAAACTCCTAACATCAGGCATAAGTTTCTCCCTTATAATTTGTTTGACGAGAGAGTTCTTGAGATTCCAATAATATTAGAGACTCTTTCGAGTTCCTAGGGAGCCTGGAAGAGGTAAAAGAAAAAGCCCCATTGCTGGGGGGAAAAAAAAAAACCCTGTTATCCAAGCAACAGTTTAATTTTAAGCATCAAGACAAAGAGCTGTAGAATTTTTCTACTCAGAGAGAGATATCCATCATGGTGTAGGAAGCTCTTCCAGTGAAAATGTTGGCAGTCAGAGACAAGCAACACTTCCGGTGGTATTTCCCTAAGAATGTAGTTGATCACACAGCTTTTCTACCAGAATAGAGAAGATTGGTTGACTGTGTTCACACGGAACTTCTAAAAGTTTAGAAAAAAAAATCTACAGTCCTGTGTCAAAACAAAGAAAAGCATGTATCTAAATATGAAGGCATACTTGCTCTCTTTTGTGGCCCTTGTTCTAGCAGTCAATTACTCTATATATCACTTTCAAAAATTGCCTCATCGAATACCCATTTGACGATAATTTCTGTAGTTTTATGAAATAGTTATTCCTGATTTTGCAACGCTTACATTAATTAATTGGATGTTTTTATTCATAAAAAGTAAAGGAATGGAACAGTAATTCTTTCCAGGACTTATATTATCTTTCTGGGGAATTCACTTAGGAATGGACGAGCATGGAGGCCACTACCACTAGATGTCACTGTAATCAGACCATTTCCTGAGATACAGCCTCATTTGCTCATATTTCCCAGATTTTCAGGACTTTGCAAGAAATTCTTTCAGGCAGTATTAATTCTATCTAATCTCTTGTTTGCTTGTTTAGTCGAAGGTTACTAACTGCGAAATTTACATCCTTCCTCGTGTCCCTTTACAAATGGGCAAAACAATTTTCCTTACAGAAAAAAATAATCACAGCACAGGGATTTAAAATTTGTTACCATTTTATTAATTAGGTGATGGTGTCTTGCCGAGTCAGTCGGTTTATTATTTCTTAAGAAAGATCTTGTAGTGAGCTTGTGTCTCATTAGAGAACTGCAGGGCCAGACAGATTAATGCACATATGCTACAACATTAATTAGAGAGTCAGATTTTTCACACAATAGATAATTTGATTGTGACAATGGAGACAGCAATTAATTGAGGCTCCTTTAGAGAGCATCCAAAGGGGCCCGAGTTGAGGAGAGAGCCTGCTACGATTTGCTGGAGTCAAACGCAAAGGGACACTAGAATTATAGGATTATATCATGGTAAAAAGACTTTAGAGGTTGTTTGGTTGGTTTAGGTTTCCCATCCCCTCCCCCATTTGAAGCATGAATTTTAAAGAAACTCCTGAGCATGGGTCTATAACAGTGTGTCATTTGTGGCTCAGTGGAAGTTTCAGCAATTATATTGCAATTATATTTCTTTGTTCCAATTTGCTTAATGCATTTTGGTCAACAAAAGATATAGAACCAAACTTTATAGCACATAATCTATACCACATATTTTTTTTTTTTCAAAATATGTCTCCTTAAATCAATTTACAAAATCCAGGGCTTAATTAAGAATATCAGCAATCAACTGCTAAAATGCTCTTAATAATAGACTGGTGGATTTAGACTAACAGGAGACTGAGTAGTCAAACTTCCTTGTTAGCTGACATTTAAAAATTCACATTTAAAAAATGACATTTAGCAGATGAGATGACGATGCAAATGAAATCTATATTTAGGGAGGGGTGAAAAACAGAATCTAATTTGTACTGATTATATATTCTCTTCTACCTCTGGAAATTCAGCTTCAGCTTGCCTCGCCCTTTATAAATATCTCTCCTTCTTGCATTCTCTTCTCTTTCGTCCACCCCCTCCTTCCCACCATCTACTCTTCCCCTCCCCATTTATCCTTTCTATTGCCACCTTTTGTTTCTCCTATTCTCTCTTCTTTCTTCTTTCAGGTAGGAAGCCAAGGACATGAGATCTTTTGAATCCATCTACACCAAGAACCAGTGAAAGGATAAACATCATTGATATGGGCTCCTGTAGAGAATGCAAATGTTCCCCAACAAAATTCCCCTAGACTGTGAAGGCCACAAGCTAGAACCATTCTGATGAGTTCACTCCTAAAGATGAGTTCAACACTGAGAGATTATTGTTAAGGTGGAAGTCCTGCCCAGAACCATCTCTGTCTCTCCAGACTCTGCCCCTGAAAAAACTAGCCAAGCAGCTGCTGCTAACCAGGAGGGTATTTAAGGGCCCCTTTTGGGAAGCAGCCTTGTGGTTTTCCCTCTTTTCCAAGACCACCTGGAATTGCTTTGCTCAGATCAAAGCCTGAACTTTAAATCACCTTGATTGACATATGGCACTGGTGGAGTAGTCACCCACTACCAGGGGATATTTTTATTTATTAATTAGAAGCTACTATTCTAAACTGTTATTATTTTTAGGGTGATTTGTTATCCAGCAATAAAGGACTCATTGGGCTATTTGTATTTGAACCAAAAAGTAGAGGGGGAGGGGATGAGAAAGGGAGAGTGGGAGAGGAGGAGAAACCTGCAAACTTCCATAGGCCTGAAAGCGAAAATAGCCTTTGATTCTCAGTCTTACGGTTATGCTTAGTTGTTCTTTTTTAGTTTTTCAGAGGACATTTTCTCTGTGCTAAATCTGTTTCTCAGTTTTATCTTTTATTTTTTATTATTTTTTTATTTTTATTTTATTTATTTATTTATTTATTTTATTTTTTGGTTATCTTTTATTTTTAAAAGGGATTACTATTGACACAAGATATCCCACGACCAAGTTCTCAGCACAAAGGAGATTTATTTGCCCCACTGAGACCAAGGGCAGGAAATAAGAGGCAAAGTCAGGAGATAGAGGTCAAGGGAGAAGGGAAGGAAAACAAGCAATGGGTGGGGTATTTATCCCTGTGTGACAAGGGACTTCCTTTGGATAAAGAGCAGAGAGAAGTGGCTCATAGGCAAATGGCAGTTTATAATAAAACCTAAATGGGGAAACCTCTGTTAGGATGGGGTGTTTAATTTTGATTGGGTATGTTATTTAGAGTAGCCAAAGGGAAGTTTTGACTGTTGGATGTTATCACTTTGATAGGTGGACCTTGGTAGTCAATTTCAGGAGGAGAAAGTGGCCAAACAAGAGAACAGACCTTGGTGGCTAGCTTTAGGAATGTAATCAAATGATATTTAGAAAAGCAGAGGGAATAGAGGTAGAAGGGCAAAGCCTGCCAGAGACATGTTTGCCCTGTTCAGGCCAGCAAGAGTCTATTGATTTCTCATTGGCCATTGTTATGCAGTTTATTTTCTTCTATTATCATTTTTACAAGATTGGTTTGCTTTGCCTTTATTTCTGTTCTCAAGTACATGTAAAAAAAAATCCTCGCCGGGCGGTGGTGGCGCACGCCTTTAATCCCAGCACTCGGGAGGCAGAGGCAGGCGGATCTCTGTGAGTTCGAGACCAGCCTGGTCTACAAGAGCTAGTTCCAGGACAGACTCCAAAACCACAGAGAAACCCTGTCTTGAAAAACCAAAAAAAAAAAAAAAAAAAAAAAAAAAATCCTCAATGTTTTATATTTGGTGAAGAAAATCCAGAGGTCATAGTATGGAAATGTACACATGTAGGAGACTGAACACATAAATACTTTAATTTGCCAAATTGTGAGCAATGGCATGAAGCCCCCACCTGTCCTGCGTTGGCGAGGAATCTGAGGCTTGACCATACATCAGAGTCATCCAGAACCCTTCTTGTGGTCAGACATAAGTGTGGCCTGAATGATTGCCTTTGTCATCATCCTCCTGCTAAAGTCAAACAAACTGAGTAGCAGCAGTACCCAGGGATATTTAAATTTCCATTATCATCTAAAGACTCTCATTTCCCTACTATCATCAGCTCCATTCATAAAGTCATACAAAGCTGAGGCAGGCATATTTCTTATGCGAACTCCAGGCAATGGCATGTCAAAGAATGAGGAAAGGTGTGGATCTCCCTCTGCCTGAGACACTTTTCTACTTTGCCAGTCCTCTCAGTGACCTTCTGGCCCTTGTAGTTTCTACAGGAGATTTATTCTTATCACAATCAAGACCATTTCAAAATTCTGAACGGGAGCCAGATAGTGACATTTCTACATTCGTTTCTAAGATGGCCTGGCCCTGACTGGGAAAGAGTTTTGATAAATGCTGATACTGGGCAGTGGTGAGGGAGAGCTCACTTGAATGTGTTGAATCTGTTTGAATTTTCCTCTCCAAGTGGTCTCCTAGCCCCTTTTCAAGCAATGTCTTCTAATAGGTCTGATGTTTAATCTGTCACCCTGCTTCCACTATAAAGAACCTGTTTATCAGGTATGCCACCTTTATCTGCTGAACTTGATGCCCAAGTTCTCCTATGCATGTTCATTCAGGTTCCTCTTAAGAGCAGATAGGGTATAATGTAGCTTACGTTGAACAGCAGTTTCCTCCCAGATTGCAACATTTCATCTTTTATCCTGAAGCCTGGCTCTTTACAGTAGAAGATAAATAATTCAAAATAGCTTCAGGAGGTCCCTGAAGTTGAGCAGGTTCACTAGGCCCCTTGCCCCCAAGAGTATATAGACAGTAACTATTGATGAGTGTTAATCTTAGACAAGTAAGACTCTTGGAAGAAGCTGAGACCCGCCTAGTTGCCTAAAAGAAGCAAAGACTAGCTGAGCTGCCCCAGAAGATGTTCAGACCAAATGATTCTGAGTCACTCAGATAGGACGCTTCACTGTTCAACAAGCTTTTCTGGCTGCGCAGTGTGCTGTAAGTTTCCAGGTTTGGTGGCACTTGTTGGGTTTTGGGGAGGCATCCAGTTTGGAGTCATTTCTGTTCTTGGAAGCTACACTTCACCCATGTTCATTTAAATAACTGCAATAAAACCCATTGGTCTACCAGGTCAGACTTTGGTCGGAGTTGTACTTTGTTCTACTGACAGTTCTCTGGATTGAGTAGCTATGTATGTGTTGTGTCTCCCAAGGAAAATTCTGGTAAACAACACTAACAGCTCTTTGAAAGCTCAGATTGCATTCAGACGCCTTTCTATATTCCATTTTTAGCTCCAGCCATTTTGTGTATTTTAAGTCCCCTTAAGAGATACATTCCCTATAGTTCTATGATCTCTAAAGAATATTTTCGCTGCCCAGATTGTTCATCTTGCCCTTTCTCCTTCACTCAAGAAGTTTTCATTATGGGTTCCCCTCATGAGTTAGATTCCATTATCACAAGGAAGCATTCCTTGAATATCTCTAGGTACCATTTTTACATTTCAATCTTTTCCCCAGCTCTTGTGGAGAGTCTAGCTCTAACTTCATATTTATATAGCATATCCTTTTTAAGGATAATGGAGATTCTATCACTAGTGTCTGACTGAGGTTCTGGAACAAAAATTGGTGGTCCAATGAGCATTTAATTAAGAAGGAATACAGCATGTCTCATATGCCACTGTCTCTACATTTGGTTTCATCCACTGCCTTTTATTTGCCTAGTCTACTGGTGTCTAAGTTTCATTTTATCAAGAAAAGAATAAACTACCATTCATTGACATTCTGGTATGTGATCTTTATAGAAATTCTTCAAATCTCGATTTCCAACATCTTTCACAATGTCACAGCTATTTTCCCCAGATCCTTCTTCGGGAAAATGATGGATCTTCCCCCAGTGTCTCTTACCTGGATTCCTGTCCCAACTTTTTCCCAAGTCTACATCAAATCGAATGATGTTCAGTGTTCATCTTACCTGTGTCAGGATACTATTTTAACAACATGGTAGTGCCTATTGTTTTCATATTATGAACAATCACATGGATTTGTTAGGGCTTTCTAAGTGGAAAATAGGAAAGAGATTGGTTTTTCCTTATTGGTAGATGTTTTGTACTTTTGTTGGAAAAGAATGGATGATAATTCAACATGATGGAAAGACCATTAAAAAGGGAAGAAAAATGTCAAGAAGTCCAAATTCTTCCCGTGACTTAATGATGCCATGTCTTTCTTGATATCTGAGCTCAAAACAAGCAACAATTGGTCAGCAGGATGCTTCTAGCCTAGGGCTTTTCTCTTTCTGTGTTTCTCTCACCAGGCATAGCAAGGGAAATAAATAGTCCTGAGCAAGCATTTATAGTTCATATGAATTTCATTCAAGCAAGCAAATGGAGCTTGCTGGATTTTGGTGTGCCGAGGAGGTGACCATGTTTTGTGGCTAATAATCTTTTCCAGTTAACACTTCTTTGCAACAAGACTAGATTTGCCCTTTACAAACTGTGCACCTAACTATAGGTCTCACTCTAATTTTACACATTTCAGAGCTGCCACCCACCTGACAACATGGGAGGCATCATATATTTAAGAACAGCACTTGCAGCTAGAAAAGAAATCACATTCAAGGTCAAGTTGAATTGTGAGAAAAAAATTCTTGTGTGAAGGAGTTAAATTGGTGCTGCCCTAATGTCAGCTAAAAATATTGTTGTTCTAAAACACAATCATTTGGATCACTTTTATAGCACTAAATATGTGATCAGATTATCATAAAAAAGAAAATGTAATATACAAATATTCAAAATGCAACATTTAAAGTGAAATTTTATTTTCATATATATAATAGCTATTACATCTATTATCTATCTATCTATCTATCTATCTATCTATCTATCTATCTATCCATCTTGCTATATACCCATTTGCCATCTATTTTCCCTATCATCTATATCATCTTTCTATAAAGATATAACCTTAATTCTCTTTACTATAGCATTTTCTTTTCCTATAGCATTTCTCTCTGACTTCCTGATATTTATAAAAGAGTATGGCTGAACATATTCTGTATATTTTATACTTTCTAGGAAGGAAAATAACAAATATAACTATAAAATGTACTGAAGTTTATGCGTTTTAATATTATAAATCATAACCTTAATAACATAACCTTAGAGATTCACATACTTCATATTTAGCATAATGATATTAGCCTAAAATATATATGTACTACTTTAGAGGTAAAATATTAATATTATATGGTGGCATAATAAAAAATAAAATTTAAAATTAGCATAGATTATTCATCAAGGAAAAACTAAAAATTTGGTTGCTAAGTACTGAAAACATGAATATCTTGGGTTAAAAAGAGTAAGAAAACTTAGTCATTGCATATGAATACTTGAAAATGTATAGTGATAACTAAGGGCAATTCATAAGAAGAATATGAACCTTCTCCTAGTTATTTTGGAGTCGGAAGTTAGTTGAACTTAGTTTCCTATGTTACCATCAGAATGACCTTTACTGGGATGACTGATGGCTGAAAACACAGGGTTGGGATTAACAAAATAAAGTGGAACTAGTCCAGTACAAGAAACCCCCCAAAAGAAGAGGGGATGGAAACTCAGAACCAGCTCCTGAGATAACTTCCCTGGGAACTTTGGCAATTCTTGACGTATCGTGTTAAGGAGTATAAAGGGATTAGCTGTTGACTTTTGTCAAGGTGGGGCAGAGGTATTGTTTTTAATAATAGGAACAAACTCACAAAACCTGAGCTTCCAAAAGTAAATAAATAGGATTAGTTCAGGAGACCCTGAAGAAAAGTTTCCTCTTTGGCTCTATCTCTAGGTTGAGAAAAGGAATTTTTCTTAGAGATTCCAGTCTTAAGCTTTTCCATCTTTCCTTATTTTGCCTCAGTTGGTAGTTTTTTTTTTTTTTTTCTTTTACTTGGTGCCCTACAAGTCTTATAATGAAATGGGTCTGGAATATATTTATATTACACAATTTAATCAACAACCTTCACCAAAGGTATCATCAGACAGTGTTATATGTTGACTAACAAAATACATAGAAAAAATGATGTGTGATTTCCCCTCTGTGTGCTGTGAGTACCATTGATTAATCAAGAATCTGCTTTGGTCTATGGCAGGGCAGAATATATCCAGGTTAGAAGAGATATAAAAAGAGAGTAGGTGGAGTCAGAGGAGACACCATGAGCTTCTAAAAGAGAAAGTCACCACAGGAACCTTACCGGTAGGCCACAAACTCATGGTGACACACAGATTAATAGAAATTGGTTAAATTAAGATGTAAGAGCTAGCTAGGAACATGCCAATGTCATTGGCCAAAGAGTATTGTAATTAATAAAGTTTTGTATGATTATTTGGGCCTGGATGGCTCGGAAACAAATGAGCACTCTCTGGTTACAAAGGACAGACAACTTTCCTGAGAAAAACACTGTTTAAAAGTAAGAGACAGCTGGGCGGTGGTGGCGCATGCCTTTAATCCCAGCACTCGGGAGGCAGAGGCAGGCGGATCTCTGTGAGTTTGAGACCAGCCTGGTCTACAAGAGCTAGTTCCAGGACTGGCTCCAAAACCACAGAGAAACCCTGTCTCGAAAAACTAAAAAAAAAAAAAAAAAAAAAAGTAAGAGACAAAAAGTTGAGATTGAAGTGACTCCATTGGAAGACCAAAGCAATAGGTGTTCTCATTATACCATTGTACCACAGGTGAGATAATACATGCACACCTCATATACCAGCAATTTTGCATCTTCTGTCTACTTTGTCATAGCTAGAATAAATGCATACAATGCAAAATCAATGTCATTGGCATATTTTTAAGCCATAAAAACATAACCTCCACATCCTTCATGTGATGTCTTAGCCTTGTTTGCCGGTACTATAATAATCACAATTGTGAATGTTTATTTGGCATTGTTAACTTAGAGTAATATGCCACTAAACAGAAAAAAAAGTGTTTTTAACCTTGATTTTATCATGTAGTCATGGTTACTTATTCAAACTTATTCAAGTTTTTTCTGTTCTCATCTTTTTTTTTTTTTTTTTTTTTTTTTTTTTTTTTTTTGCAACCAGGGTATTTGTTCTTTCCGGGGGAATGGTTTTATCTACAGGGTGGATGAAGATAAAGAAGACATGCTTATCATATTTTCAGCTGACCCAGACAAGAAGGGTAAGTCAATATGACAGGAGACAGAGCCAAGATGCTGAAAAGGCTTAACCTGCAGGAATGACAGTAAAAATCTGAGTCTGAAACTGTATGAGTAAATCTTTATCTTATGGCTATTTTAAACAAACAAAGGCATACATAGGAAGAACAGTGAATTACAGTCAGAGAAGCTTAGCTTAGTGTCAGTTTTCTTGTTGAAGAGTTGAAATTTCACTTGACCACACTTGATAATTAGAATTCAACAAGTTTCCGTAATGGTTTAGCTTCTTGTTTTAGAAGTTGCTGTGAGGCAATATAGTTAGCATAGGTAGCAGAAGTTGTTTCTCTCCAAACTCCATTTACTTGTGATTGTTGCTTGTTTTTTTTTTTTTTTCTTTCTTTTTCTTTCTCTTTTTCTTTTCTTTGTTCTTTTTTTTTTTTCTCAGGAACTTAATATGCCACCTCAACTGGTCTGGAAGTCACAAAGATCTGTCTACTTCTGCACCTGGCATGCAAGATTAAAAGTGTGCACCACCACACCTGGTACACATAGCACTTATTCCTCACATTTCTGTATCTTTGGAAAACCTCTTCTGTCTTCTCTGCTGTCATCAGTCATCTGTTTTAGATACAATCAGTCAAAGTCATACTCAGTTCTTATCTCCTGCCAATCAGCATATCACCTTATCTCAAGCATGGCTTTGCTTACTCAAAGACCAATCCTCCATACAGGCTGATGTCACTACGTTTTTCTATTAGAGAAAGCGTTATACTTTCTCTGCAATGATGGTTTAAATTTTATTCCCTTGGAGAACACAATGTTAGTGTTTCATACTGAGAATCTGCCATTATCTAGAAAGCTTACACAATGTGGTGTGGTATCACACTTGGAAATAGAGTGGTTAAGTCACCATCATCAGCATCATTATGAAAAGCTAACAACATCAGATATCAACTTATATTACTGTAGCTGCTGGATCAAAGTACATTTGAAGTTATTCCCATGTTCTTCACTTTTTAGCTCTGTGAGTTAGTAAATTATTTTATTTTTACTACAACATGCATTTTCTATCAAATGTATCTCCAGAGACAGGGATTATGTGCTAATAATTTATTTACCAGGGGCAAGACCAAGGTAAGAGTTGAAGATACTGCTTAACATTTAAATGTCATGCTGCTATGGAAACAAAAAAAAATTTAAATGTACAGCTATTGTAAAATTCTAATGAAAAGTAGGTATAACAGGATGAATCCAGTAGAAAAATAACCTCACTGCATTGTGTTCTCAGACCACATGTTACTTTGTGTTTACTCCAGGATACTGTGCTCATGAGCAATATACAGAATGGTAAAAGTGGGGTTTAGTATATCTTCATTCCTATAGATCTCAAGAACCACTAAGTCAATTATTTGCCTAATTTATCTTCACATTTAAAATGGAATTTCATGAACTCATTCTCATCATTGTTATTGTGTCTTGTAGAGCATACATAGATTGGATTACAGAACTATGATTAGGAATGACTTAAAGGATCCTGCCAATATGGCAGATGGAGAACAGACACATCCTTTTTTATTGGAGAAACAACTAAAATTGCTACATAAATTACTTTGAACTGATCAAATGAATACATGACAGGGATGATTCGAAAGAATGGAAGGTGCACTCAAGTGGGTGCTGAGTGTAAAATAAGCTGCTTTTAGCTACTAAGCAAATGAACTTCAGAGTTAATATTTATGATCAAGCTCAACACAAGGGCAATAAAATTTACAATTAAAACCAGGTCTTAAGAAGACAGATCACTCTACTAGAAACAACGAGCCATCAGTTTGGATACTGGCTTCAAAAATGTTTATATTCTCAATTGAAATCAACATTGCTAAAACATAACTTTTTTAAAACTATCTGCAAATAAATTTAAAGGTAATCATTTATTAATGACGTTTAATCTAGCAACTCTGTTTCAAACTTTTTATGTTTTACTTAGGATGTTTCCAGAGATTACCTTTTAGGTATTTTAGATAAACGATTTTTTTTTCATCTCTAAACTCTTTTTTTTCTTCCTGGTGAACTTTGTTTCACCTGTTGCTGTCTTTCCAGGACCTTGAGTAACACTGAGTAGAAAAAAATATTGGATTCACTGTGCAGGGTATGGAATCAACATTTCTAATCCTGTTTAAAAAGAGATACTTACTGCCTAAAAGGATATTTAAAAAAGGTATTTAAAACAGGGTTGAAATCAGCAATGTGAACAACATTGAAAGGGGAAAGGAAAACAAGAAGAGATGGGACTGTGGAAAAGGAAAGGCCAGAGTTATCCATTGAAACATAAACAAAAAATTACATTATAACATTCCACATGCACCCATTTAAGATAAAATTCATCAGATAGAAAAAGTGTAAGTTATTACAATAACAAATATGCTTCATGTATAAAATAGATTGGAGGCAAAAAGAACAAAAGCAGTGAAAAAACAGAAGTTAGAATATGCAGATTATAGAAAATTGATCTCAGACCAAGTGGGTATGAGAGATAAGAAAATAAAATGAATGCCTTTTCAAGAAGATGTAATGGTCACAAGGGAGCCTGATAATAAAGCTGCAAAGCCATGAGACAGAGCTGCCTGCAAAAAGATGAAATTTACAATACGTGCAAAAAATGTCCAAAGTTGCCACAAACGATGGGCAGATAATGCGAAAGGATACAGGAAACTCAAATACCTATTGTTTTCAATACGACATCCTACAGTACTCTTCAGTAAAACCAAAATTTTATTTGAAAACACTTCTGAATACTCACCAACGTAGACCTTATTTGGAAATCAAAAATCACATGACAATAAAAAACATGACAAGATGTACCAAGTCTGTTTTCTGATTGCATTGGTGTTATTTACAAAGTTAAAACATGGTTCTTAGCAATAAAACTTCAAAATTTATAAATATGTAATATAATATTTTTGACATGTTAATCAAAAAGAATTGTAAATAAGGGCAATAAGCATTTTGAGAATATTGAGAGGAAGTTGGCTTCCATGCTGTAGTTGGAGGTTGCTTGTTTGTTCCCAGCTGCCCAGACTTGAAATAACCACACAGAAATCGTATTAATTAAATCACTGCTTGGCCTATTAGCTCTAGTTTCTTATTGGCTGTTACATCTTAACCTATTTCTATGTGCATTTCCATACGGCTGTGGCTTAACAGGTAAAGTTCCATCAGGCGTCTGTCTCGGGCAGGGCTACATAGCTTCTCACTGACTCTACCTTCTACCTTCGTTCTCCTAGCATTTAGTTTAGTTTTCTCCACCTAGCTCTATTCTTCCCTATCACAGGCAAGGAAAATTCTTTACTCATTAACCAGTGGTATTCACAGCATACAGAGCATACAGAGGGAAATCCCACATCGGCATACCATGTTTTAGATGGTGAAAATAGAACAAAATTAAAATATATTTTTAAACTTTACATTAAAAGAAGAAAGATCAAATGAATATACTCAGCCTCTAGTTAGTTCAAGACTATACAAATCAAAGGAACTGAAACATGAATACACAGAAAGAATTAAGAGCAAAGAGCTACTATGTAAGAACAGAAAATAATGAAGTAGAAAACTGGTTTGTGGAAAAAGTCAATGTCATTGTCAATTATTTTTTCAAGATAATTAGAAAGAATGAATGAAATAAAAGACATTCTAAGTATCTTTAACTAAATGACATTACTAAATGTCATTTAAGACAGATAGCATGTGACACTATGATACATTTATGTCAATGAAATCTGTGCTTAATGGGAAACTGGAAACATCCTTGAAGACAAAGACATTGAATAAATTCCTTATAGTCTTCCTTTGTTTATTTTAAGACAGAGTTTCTCTGTGTTGCTCTGACTGCCCTGGAACTCCCTCTGTAGCCCAGACTGGCCTCAAACTACGTGACTTCCTCCCAAGAGCTGGAAATAATGGTGTGTGCCACCAACATACCACTGAAACAAATGTCCTATAGGAAGTTTATAAATGAATATCTCTATCTTTTCTAAATAAATTCAGGTTGTGTCTTATCTTTTTTTTAAATTATTTTTATTCTTTTTTAATTAAAATTTCCACCTGTCTCCGTTCCCCATTTCCCTCCCCCTCCTCCCAAATATTGCCCCTCCCCCCACTCCCCTCCCCCTATCCCCACTCCTCTTCTCCTCCCCCCACTCCATTCCCCCTCCCTCTCGATACTGAAGAGCAGTACAAATTCCCTGGCCTGCGTGAAGACCAAGGTCCTCCCACTTCCATCTAGGTCCAGGAAGGTGATCGTCCAAACAGGCTAAGCTCCCACAAAGCCAGTTCATGTATTAGGATCGAAACCTAGTGCCATTGTCCTTGACTTCTCATCAGCCTTCATTGTCTGCCATGTTCAAAGAGTCCAGTTTCAACCCATGCTTATTCAGTCCCAGTCCAGATGACCTTGGTGGGCTCCCAATAAATCAGTTCCAATGTCACAGTGGGTGGGTGCACCCCTCGTGGTCCTGACTTCCTTGCTCATGTTCTCCCTCCTTCTGCTCCTCATTTGGACCTTAAGAGCTCAGACCCTTGCTCCAAATTGAGTCTCTGTCTCTATCTCGATCCATCGCCAGATGAAGGTTCTAAGGTGATATGTAAGATATTCATCAGTATAGGATAGGATCATTTCAGCTTCCCTCTCCTCAGTTGCCCAAGATACCAGCTGGGGACATCTCCCTGGACACCTGCAAGCCCCTCTAGAGTCAAGTCTCTTGCCAACCCTAAGATGGCTCCCTTAGTTAGGATATATACTTCGCTGCTCCCGTATCCATCCTTCCTATATCCTAACCATCCCAATCCCTCAAGCTCCTCCCATCCTACCCTTCTCACGTTTCTCATCCCATTTCCCCTTAACCCCAAGCCACCTCACCCGCTAGTTCCCAGTTTTTGCCCGGCAATCTTGTCTACTTCCCCTATCCAGGCGGATGACTATACGATTTTCTTTGGGTTCACTTTCTTATTTAGCTTCTCTAGGATCACAAATTATACGCTCAATGTCCTTTATTTACGGCTAGAAACCAATTATGTGTGAGTACATCCCAAGTTCCTCTCTTTGGGTCTGGGATACCTCACTCAGGATAGTATTTTCTATTTCCATCCATTTGCATGCAAAATTCGAGAAGTCATTGTTTTTTACCACTGAGTAGTACTCTAATATGTATATATTCCACACTTCCTTCATCCATTCTTCCATTGAAGGGCATCTAGGTTGTTTCCAGGTTCTGGCTATTACAAACAATGCTGCTATGAACATAGTTGAACAGATACTTTTGTCATATGATAGGGCATCTCTTGGGTATATTCCCAAGAGTGGTATAAATGGGACCTCCTGAAAATGAGTAGCTTTTGTAAAGCAAAGGACACTGTCACTAAGACAAAAAGGCAACCCACTGACTGGGAGAAGATCTTCACCAACCCTGCAACAGACAAAGGTTTGATCTCCAAAATATAGAAAGAACTCAAGAAACTAGACTTTAAAATGCTAATTAACCCAATTAAAAAATGGGGCACTGAACTGAACAGAGAATTCTCAACAAAAGAAATTCAAATGGCCAAAAGACACTTAAGGTCATGCTCAACCTCCTTAGCAATAAGGGAAATGCAAATTAAAACAACTTTGAGATACCATCTTACACCTGTCAGAATGGCTAAAATCAAAAACACTAATGATAGCCTTTGCTGGAAAGGGTGTGGAGAAAGGGGCACACTCATCCATTGCTGGTGGGAATGCAAACTAGTGCAACCACTTTGGAAATCAGTGTGGCGATTTCTCAGGAAATTTGGGATCAACCTACCCCAAGATCCAGTTGTGTCTTATCTTATACTGATATTGTGAAGCTGGTTGGTCTCCTGGGTGATATCTTTGGAACATTCCAGGGTAATTAACAACATATTCATACAAATGCCTTAAATATTTTAGAAAAGGGGCACTATCCAACTCATTTATGAACTATCTTCTAATGTTTGTAAAACCTTACAAACATTGAAAAGAAATGCATCAACTTGGAATAATATGGTACAGCATACTAATTGTTTTTATTCCATTTATGGTGACATTGTCCTATACACATTAATGAAAAGTTTAGCCGAGAAAGAAAGAAAAAAAAAAACCAGAAATAAAATCCACAAATTCACAGTTTCTGGTGTTTTAAAGCAGTTAAGATAAGATGTATTTCAAGTACATAAATCAGACTTTTATTTCTTTTATAAAATTGGTTTTTATTGAGCTCTACATTTTTCTCTCTGCTCCCCTCCCTGTGTAAATCAGACTTTTAAACTCAGCAAACCATTCAATGCAGAACATAGTAAATGTATCACTCCAGGTTGATCTTTAATTTAGAAATGCAAGGCTGGTTTAATATTTAAAAATATAATTCAGTGGGTGGTTGCACCTCTCGCGGTCCTGACTTCCTTGCTCATGTTCTCCCTCCTTCTGCTCCTCACTTGGACCTTGGGTGATCCAATGTGGGTCTCTGTCTCTATCTACATCCTTCGTCAGATGAAGGTTCTACGGTGACTTGCAAAATATTCATCAGTATGGCTATAGGCACCCACCCACTGAGACAGTGGGGCTGATCTATTGGGAGCTCACCAAGGCCAGCTGGACTGTGACTGAAAAAGCATGGGATAAAACCAGAATCTCTGAACATGGCGGACAATGAGGGCTGATGAGAAGCCAAGGACAATGGCACTAGGTTTTGATCCTACTTCATGTTCTGGCTTTGTGAGAGCCTAGCCAGTTTGGATGCTCACCTTCCTAGACCTGGATGGAGTGGGGAGGACCTTGGACTTTCCACAGGGCAGGGAACCCTGACTGCTCTTCGGACTGGAAAGGGAGGGGGAGAGGAGTGGGGGGAGGGGGAGAGGAGTGGGAGGCTGGGAGGAGGCAGAATTTTTTTTTTCAATAAAAAGAAAAAATATATATAATTCATCATAGTAAGATATTAGAAGAAAATCAGTAAATGTAGAAAATACCTTTGGAAAGAAATCATCCATTCCCAATAAAAATTCACAGCAAAGCAGGTAAAGAAGGAAACTTTTTCTCACTGATAAAGGTCATAGACAGAAAATCTACCTCTGACATCACAGTTAATGTTGAAATACCAAGCTCCCTTAGGTCAAAATATGGCAAGAATATCCACATCTTGCCCTCTGTCTAACACTCTCCGTTTAGAGGAGATTATAGCCAGATGAATTTGAGGAGATAGAAAACTTGAAAGGTAAATTTAAATTGAAAACTAATTAATTATAGCTAGTTGTGAAAGTCAAAAGGAAAGAAAAGAATGCATAGCTTTTTGTTCTCAAAACCTTCATCACTACTACATAAATCACATCTCAGAATTAACTAAAGTATTCTCTAGGAGATCAAGGAAATAAATTGGTATTTTACTTAGTTAATGGCAGATCCTTAAGAAGAAAAATGACACAGAGAAAAATAAAATCAGACCAACTCCTTCCAGATTGTACTTAAAATTGAAATTGATCTTTCTATTAGATCCCAATGTTAGGTACGTTTCAACATTTTGCTGTACTGATTACCACATTATAATATAAATTTGCTGCAAGACAACAAGATTGTTCCAAACTTTATGAAAGTTTATGGTAAAAAAAATATGAACTCAGGACAAATGGCAAAGCTTATGATGATAGGAACTTGGTAGAATAGTTTAAATGAGATGGATTTCATGGCTTAGATAATTGAGAACTGATCAAGATCCTGAATTCAAACTGTAATAATAAATATGACAATAAAAAGCACATACTTATATGCCAAGATATGTATAATAATTAAACTTTAATTTTCAATATCACCTTATAAAATAATATAACATCTAATATAAGATTTATAAGATTAAAGAAAGTTTGGTTTATACAAGCTAAGATGAGATACAGGTTCTCATCTTGTTTGTTTGTTTTAAGCTTTTATATGGACAGTTCCTAGAAAAGTATTTCTGTGCTTAATTTGGACTTTAAATTTCTATCATTTTCTTCTCCCTAGCTTAGTTCTGGCACAAACAGACTTTAGGGAAATTATGTTGATTTGACTGGTAATAAATATGAAATAATGAGTTAAATAAGTCCTTCTTCAGTTACCTCCACGTTTTGATGAATAACATAAGCTTTGTTTTTTCACTCATTGGAAGTGTTTAGTTTATTTTATTCTGAATATTATGAAGACAGAAGTCATAATAGACACTTCATGCTGATTAAACAATGGGAAGGATGAGTACATTCAAGATGTCACTGTCATGATCTCTTTCTCTGAGAAATAATTAAACTTAGACTCACCATAAAGTAAAGTAGGCATTGTGTTTATCTTGAAATGTAAAGAATGTCACAGTAAATAGGGTAAATGTACCAACATGGATTCCTGTGACACAACTTATCAAGTGTATTTATACCACTTGCTATGACATTTTATATACTCATTCACAAAAAAAACCCCCGCAAGTTTAATTCAGAGTATTCCTCCAGATTTTTTTGTGAATATAAGATAACACATATAAATCGCAGAAATTAAATTTCCTTAATTATTTTCTTTTAATTTCAATATTCTGAATACATTATACATGGATCTGTGGAATCAATCTAAATGTTTTTACCTAATTTAAAAATATATGCATGCAGTATGATAGTGTCAAATTTTGAAAATTGATTGTAACTGACAAATCTCACCTCAAAGGCATCTTTATTCCATACAAGTAAGTCTTCTGCATCATGATAGCTAAGTAGAATGATTCTGGCTATTCTTTATTTTACATTCCAAGCACAGTTCTCCTTCCCATGCCTCTTCCAGGCCCCTTCACCTCTTCCTCCAGTCTACCCCCAGCCTTCTTGTTCAGTTTTTCAGGGAAAATACTTGTCAGCTTTGTGGTACTCCTAGCGTGCTGGGTAGCAGTTCCAGTAATGACATGCTTCCCTTATTATTTAAGAGACGCCTTGGATAGAAAAGCATACGCAAAACCTCTAGATGTGTGCGTGTAGACTTATGCATGCAAACAGCATTTCCACGGCACATAGCATAGATGGGCTGTCACTTGCCTGACAATGAGTTCATGACCTTTTAAATAATGAAGGCAGTAACTGAAAAAACATGAAAAACAGCACATAGAAACAGCAAGACCTGCCTAGTTTATTCCTCAGGATTGGGAACAATATTGGTGAAAAGAATGATTTCTCATTTTTTATTTTACATCATATACACATGCTCACTTGCGTGTATTTACAGCAAAATTTGAAACTACTAGAAAAATCCTGTAACTTTAAAAAATTAAAGCCACACAATGTCCCTGTGTGAGACATCATTCAGTCGCTTTCCCAATATAGTGGTGAGCACACTCAGACACAGCAATGGAAAGAAGACAAGTGTCTCTACGGTGCTCACAGGATGACAAGCCGAACCTACGTGGTGACTGCCAGACCAATGAGAGACAGCATCTAACAAAACAAATCGAATGGAACATAAATAATGACAGTTGGGGATGTCTTCTGGCCTTCATAATTACTGCCTTATATGTGAACCTGCACACATGAGATGATGACTCACACAGATACACAAACACAGAAAGTATTAATCACCTTTTGTTTGAATTTTCCTTAGAAAATTGGTGTTCCTTTTACTGATTTGCGTGGAACTATACATGTGTAGGAAGTGGTCTCCTCTGCCCTTGCTTTCAAGGCTACCTCCCACTTTTTTTTTCTATCATTGTCAGTTTAGCTAGATTTGCAACAGTTAATAATTTTTTTCTCAACTTTTATTTTTGTATTCATATATATATATATATATATATATATATAAATTTCTGCCTCCTCCCCGTCCCCCTTTTTTTCTCAGCCTCCTCCCACTCCCCATGCCCCACTCTCCTCCCCCTCCCTCTCCAGTCCAAAGAGCAGTCAGGGTTCCCTACCCTGTGGGAAGTCCAAGGTCCTCCCCCTTCCATCCAGGTCTAGGAAGGTGAGCATCCAAATAGCTAGGCTCCCACAAAGCCAGTACATGCAGTAGGATCAAAACCCAGTGCCATTGTCCTTGACTTCTCAGCAGCCCTCATTGTCCACCATATTCAGAGAGTCCGGTTTTATCCCATGCTTTTTCAGTCCCAGTCCAGATGGCCTTGGTGAGCTCCCAATAGATCAGCCCCACCATCACAATGGGTGGGTGCCCCCCTCGCTGTCTTGGAGAAAGGGGACATGGGGAGAGACAAGTGAGAAGGGGAGGATGGGGAGAACTTGGGGGAATGGGATGGTTGGGATAATGGATGGATACATCTCTCTGGACCCCTGGGAACCCCTCTAGAGTCAAGGCTCTTGCCAACCCTAAAATGGCTCCCTAACTAAGATATATACTTCCCTGCAACAGTTAATAAATGGGACCTCTTGAAACTGAGAAGCTTCTGTAAGGCAAAGGACACAGTCAAGAAGACAAGACAGCAACCTAGAGAATGGGAAAAGATCTTCACCAACCCCACATTGGACAGAGGGCTGATCACCAAATTATACAAAGAACTCAAAAAACTAGACATCAAAATACCAAATAAACCAGGTAAAATGAGGTACAGATCTAAATGGAGAATTTTCAATAGAGGACTCTCAAATGGTTGAAAGGCATTTAAGGAAGTGCTCAGCATCATTAGCCATAAGGAAAATGCAAATCAAAGCATTTGTGAGCTTCCATCTTATACCCATCAGAATGGCCACGATAAAAAATACTGATGACAGCTTTAGCTGGAGAAGATATGGAGTCAGGGGAGCACTCCTCCTTTGATGAATTGAGTGTAAACTTGGACAGCTGCTTTGAAAAACAATGTCAGTTTCTTAGAAAATTGGGGATCAACAGACCTCAAGACCCAGCAAAATCTTGGGCATATACTCAAAGGACACATACATTTATGAAAAGGACATTTGCTCAACTATGATCATAGAAACATTATTCATAATATCCAAAACCTGGAAGCAATCTAATTGCCCCTCAACTGAAGAATGAGCAAAGAAAATGTGGTACATTTACACAATGGATTTTTACTCAATAGTAAAAACCAATGATGTCTTGGAATTTGTACTCAAATGGACAGAACTAGAACAAATCATCCTGAGTGAGGTAACCCAAACTCAGAAAGACAAACAGTATGTATTCACTCATAGTGGATATTAGACATAGGATAAACAGCCTACAGCCCACAACCCCAGAGAGGCTAGGTAGCAAGTAGGATGCTAAGAGAGACATGCATGGATCCACCTCGGAAGCAGAAATAGATAACATCTCCTGAGTAAATTAGTAGCATGAGTTGAGGAGAGGGGAGATGAAGGAAGGGGAGGGGGAGTAGGAGGAGTAAGGACATGAGACAACAGAATGGTCCAGTTGGAGGAGGGGCAGAGAAGAAGATCAAGGAAAGAGATATTGTGTTGAAGGGATCCATTATGGGGTTAGGAAGAACCCGGTTCTGAACTGACCCTGATTCTGGGAGATCCCAACAGATATTGTGGCCTCCAGTTAAAGTAGGGGTTTATGAAGGCCAGCTAAAAAATGAAGTTTGGCTCTCAGTACTTCTGATAGATCCCCACACTCTGCCTGTGATTATTTTCCTAGTCTCAATATGTGTAATAGATATGCTAGAAGGTGGCAGAATTCTAACACTGCTAACTGACTTGTGGAGTGAAGGCAATTATGGTTGGGGAGGCTAAATGGAGTCTTTTAGAGTTGTCTCTGCCAAAGAAAATTGTGAGCTAAAACCAGTATCAAATCCCTGAAGTAAGTAAAGAAATTAGTGCCACAATCAAAAACATGAAAGATGCCCGGGTGGTGGTTCCCACAGCACCTCCCTTTAACTTTTCTATCTGACGGGAAGACAGACGGATACTGGAGAATGACAGTTGACTGTCAAAAACTCAACCAGGTAGTGACTCCTATTGCAGCTGTTGTGCGAAATGTAGTGTCCTTAATTAAGCAGACCAATATCTCCTGAAACATAGAATGCAATTATTCATCCATTTAAAAATTTTTTTGATCAACTGCCTTTCCTTGGTACATGTTGATATACACCACCAGAAGCAACCCACTTTCAGCTGGCAAGGTCAACAGTATTCCAATACAATCTTACCTCAAATATATATTAACTTTCTAGCTCTGTATCATAACTTAAGTAGAGTGAAGTTGATCATCTGTCTCTCCACAAATATCACATTGGTTCACTATATTGGCAACATTGTGCTGACTGGACCAAGTGAGCAGGATGTAGCAAATGTTTTCATTAGTGGTAATACATATGTGCATCAGAGGATGGAAAATAAATCCGAACAAAATTCAAGGTTCTACTACCTCAGTGAAATTTTTAAGAGTTCAGTGGTGTGGGGCATCAGAAATATTACTTCTAAGGTGAAGGATAAGTTATTACACCTTGCCCCTCCTACCACCAAGGGAGAAGCACAGTGTTTAGTGGTCCTGTTTGGACTCTAGAGACAACACTTTGTCACTTAAGTATGCTACTAGTTTTGTGTGGTGCCTGGAATAGGAAAAGACTCTTCAGCAGAGCTATACTGGGCTGCAGTACAAACTGCTTTACTACTTGGACCATATGATTCAGCAGACCAGATGGTAATTGACACATCAGCAGCAGATAAGGATGCTGTTTAGGGCCTTTGGCAAGCCCCTATAGGTGAATCACAGAAAATATATTTTGAATTTTGGAGCAAGGCTCTATCTACCATCATGTACACACAGCTATTCTCCCTTTGAATGACAGCTCTTGGTCTGCTAGTGGACCTTAGTGGAAATTGAACATTTGACAATGGCCTACCAAGCTTTCATGTGACTTGAGATGACCATCATGAGCTGGGACTTATATCACCAAGGATGTGACAGCAGCAATCTGTTATGAGATGGAAATGCTATATATGTGTTTGGGCTTGTGCAGTTCCTCAAGGCACAAGCAAACTACATGAAGATGTTGCCCAAATAATTATAGTTTCTATCCCTGTTACGACGCTGTCTGTTGCCAAACATGCACCTATAGCCTAATAGGATTCTCTTCCTTGGTTGGTCAAAGAAGAGAAGAGTGGGGCCTGGTTTACTGGTCATTCTGAATGTTCTGCAGGCACCACCCAGCTGCAGCATCACAGCTCATTTCTGGGATAACCCTGAAAGACAGCAGTGAAGGAATATGTCCACAGTAAGTAGAAATTTGAGCAGTACACGTGGACATGTGTTTTGTTTGAAAGGAAATATGTACAGATGTACAATTGCTTACTGATTCATGGGCTGTAGCCAATGGTTTAGCTGGATGATCAGAGACTTTGAGTGGAAAGTTGGTGAGAAAGATGTCTGGGGAAGAAGTATATGGATAGATCTCTCCAAATGGGTGAAGGCTGTGAAGGCACTTGTGTCCCATGTAAATGTTCATCAAAAGGAGACTTTAGCTAAGGAGTTCAGTAATCAAGGAGATGGGATGACCCATTCTGTGAACAGTCAGCCTCTTTCCCCAGGCATTACTGTCATTGCCCAATGGGCCCATGAACAAAGTGGCTATGGTGGTAGAGACAGGGTATAAACACAGAGACATTCATTGGTCAACAAAAAAGTCCACCATACACCTAGACTGACCTGGCTACAGCTGATACTGAGTGTCAGATCTACCAAAAGTAGAGACCAACATTGAGCCCTGGATATAGGGATATGGATATGGGGATATGGATATGGCATCATTTATCTGGTGACCTTTAAGTGACCTGGCAGTAGGTTGACAACATTGGACTATTTTTTCATGGAAAGGACAGTGCTTTGTCCTTACTGGAATATACATTTATTCTTGTTTCACATTTGTCATGTAATAATTTCACAAAAATCACCATATGTGGACTTATAAAATACCCTATGCACCATCATGATGATATGTCATACGGTATTGCTTCTAAAAAAAAAAAAAAAAAAAAAAAAAAAAAAAAAAAAAAAAAAAAACCAAAATATCTACCTCACTTAGGAGTCAGAGGACTGCAACAGTTGGTCAAGACATTGAACTCTACTAGTCTTATGTTCCCCACCATCTTGTAGCTGCTGGCAGATGGAAGGCTAGAATGGACTTTAGAAGACACCATTACAAAGCTTCGAGTGGCAGTGCAGGATTATATGGGGTCCATATTTGCAGGAGTATATGGGACAGGAGGCAGTATATGCTTTAAATCATCTTCCAATATATGGTAAAATTTTATCTTCTCCCATAGTGAAGATTCATAAGTCCAGGAATCAAGGTGTGGAAAAGGGAACAATTCTACTCACTGGGACAACCGTAGTGACCCAGTAGGAAAAACAATTTCCTTCTGCTCCTTGACCTTAAGCTCTGCTGGCCTAGTTTTGGTTCCAGAGAGGAGTGCTCCAGTGTGGAGTCACAAGAAACATTCCATTGAACTGGAAGCTTAGAATTCTACCTCATCAATTTGTGCTTCTGATGACCTCACTCCAATGGACTAAGGGATAACAGTTGTGGGAGGGGTGATTAATACAGATTATCAAGGAGAAATTGGATTGTCTTTCCATAGTGGAGGTATGAATGATTATGTCTGGAGTGCAAGAGACCCTCTACAGCATTTTTTGGTGCTATCATTTCTTATGATGAAAGTCAGTTGGAAACTGCAGCAATTTAATCCAGGCAGGGTGTCTGAAGTCTCAGACCCATCATGGATGGGATTATGAGTCATGAGTACACGAAAATATCCAAAAGGCACTTGCTGAGTTTGGGGTAAATATGAAATCTGTACTAAGGAAAGGTAGTTATAAATACCAGTTAAGGTCATGTGACCAGTTGCAGAAATTGAACATTATAATTGAAATGAAAGTTTCTGTCTTATTTATAAAAGTGTATTTGAAAAGATGTTTGTCTTTTCATCAGTTTCTTTAGCGTGTGGTGTAACATCAATTAAGAAAATATCAATGGTTAACATATTTGTTTGAGATATTAAAAAGAAAGTCCCTAAAGAGACCTTGTCACCTATCATAAATTTGTGACGTGGTGAATGAGAGATAGGTATATCATGGCAGGCATAAATATGACCTGGTTAAATATGTAATGTGTTTGCAATTGTATGTGGGATAGTTATATAATGTTTATATGTAACTATGACCTGGCTATTCTTTTCATTCGAAAATCAGGCATGACATAAGGAGATATGATGATTATGAATGCAGTTAACAAGGGCAAAACTGTGATGGGTACTCTGATTTTAAACTTGACTACATTTAGACTTAACCAAGACTCAAATGGGTAGGCACACCTGTGAAGGAACTTTTCTTAATAAAATTCTTTAAAGTTTGAAGTGGGACTTTGGGAAGACAAACATTTATTCTTGACCTCACGTTCTGTTCACAATGCATATGAAGGACATGAAAGAAGAAGATTCTCTCTACTTGTCTACTTGCTCTTCTCTCAATAGCAAACCCATCTTTTCACCAGAATTAGAGCATATTCCTTCATTATTCTGGAATTTACCAAAAATCAGCTGAGACATCCAACCTCTGAAACTGAACAACTGCTGGATTCCTGGACCTTTCATTCATAGTTAGACATTGTTTGATTAGGTAGACCAATGCCTGTAATTTTCCCAATAATTTCCGTTTCTCTATATAGAGAGGTATTCTTTTTGTAACTTATGCTGCTCTCGAGAAGCCTGATGAATACAGCAGGCATGCATGTGTGTGAGTGTGAATGCTTTAAGATTCTTTGGGAGTTGATATAAAGACACAGATTTCTACAAGTTGATGTCTCAATTGTGGTTATTTGCTTTGCATATCAAGCAAATAAGAGTACAATATTTATAACTAAATTATATAAAACAATTAGTTAAAATTGTGTGCAGATACCAAAAAAGAAGAAACAATTAAAAGGCTGAGGAACTTGTAATTTTTGATTGTTATTGTTTTTCCCATGATACATCAAGGGCTTTAAAAGAAATGAGGGCTTAGAGCAGAGCTGAGCATTTCCCTTCAGCCTGCTGGTTCCTATTTCTCCCCTACTGTCTTTAGCATGCTAAATTTTGTCTTTATGCTTGTCAGTCATTAGTGCTTTTCTAAGATAATTTTTCACAGTTTAAACAAAAAGGAAGGAAAGTGAGCCATTGTATGAAAATATTTGTTCTTTTTAGAAAAGTGAAATAAGGTTTTTTTTTTTGTGTGTGTGTGTGTGAAAATATCTGTTTCTGCCTTTTTTTCCAAGACTTAGATACATGACCCTTAAATAGTGAGTTTGGAAATCTAATGAACAAGGAAGCAAAAAGTCCATAAAAGTCATGCAGTAAGCCAAATGTCAATGTCTGCCACCATTTTGTCTAACACTTCAACTGTGCCTCTAAGTTATAAATACTGTTATTTAGCTGCAGAAAAAATATTACACAGATTACCAGTTTAATAATGGTATGGATTGGGATGACTGTTGTTGATTTGATACTGTGTTCACACAAATTCAATTTATGTGATGACTGCTTTACAAGTCAGCACCCCTGGGCTACAGTACACAGTTCTTTTCTCAGTGCATACAAGTCAGCTCCCCTAGGCTACAATACACAGTTCTTTTCTCAGTGCATTATTGTCTTATTTTTATCATCAACAATCACTTCGTTGTTTTTTATGTATAAGTGGTCATCCTCTGTTGATGTAGGAGTGTCTTCTGTCTATGTGTTATTTTCATTGGGTAAATAAAGAAGCTGCCTTGGACTTTTGATAGGCCAGCCCTTAGGTGGGTGAAGAAGACAGAACAGAATTGTGGGAGGAAGAAGGCAGAGACAGGCAAATGACATGAAGCTCTGGCTCAAGATGGATGTAGGTTAGAATCTTCCTGGTAAGCCACGACAGATTATTAGAAATGGGTTAATCAAGATGTGAGAATTAGCCAATAAGAGGCTGGAACTAATCATCCAGGCAGTGTTTAAATGAATACAATTTGTGTGTTGTTATTTCAGGTGTAAAGCTAGCCGGGCAGGACAAAGAGCAGGCCCACCGCTCCATTTACACTCTGTAGTGTAGATAGGCCTCCTGTAATTAAGTAGAGGGGTAAGAACAAACCCAAAATTTCAGAAGATAACATTCTACTGCAAGTCTGTATCCAACACTACATACAGCTTTTATAAGTGCCCTGAAGCTTGCATACTCAAACCATAGTATTATGTACTACCTGTGTACTGACCTTGGAGTCTGTAGCGAAAGTACTGAATACTCCAAAGTCCCTAAAGTCATATGAGGCAGTTCTGTAAAAGAAGCCATTAAATAGAATGCTGTCTCTTAGCCTTAAGTAGAGTCAGAAGGGATATTAGTTTAAAGCATGAGGTAAGCTTCACCCTCCAGGAAGCCAGCTTAACATTAAATACATATTGTCCTGTTGATTCAGCTTCCTCTGGAGACCCATGACTGACACAGCAAATATATTCAATCACACAAATGAGCCCAGTTTTCTCAGTTTAAATATAAAATCTTATCAAATGCATATGCTTATGTGTTTGTCCTGAGTGAGTGATGTGACCTTGCAATGACAAGCATATATGTATGCAACTGTGTGGGAGGCAGTATCCAACACATAAGAAAATACTACAACTGGGACTTAGATAAAAGGTTTCCAGAAGGAAATACATTTACATAATTTAAGATATTAAATTAGTTATTATGTTTAATGAAATTAGAACAATGTCTGGTACATAATAAGTACTATATAAATGTTCCTCATCTTCTCATTATTATTATAATTATCAGCATAGTCATTGGAAATCATAAAGCAAATTGACACTGAGATGATTAAAAAAGGGACACCTTTGTTCCTGAAGCTGCCTGGCATATGTTTTAAGGCAATAAGCCATCAACTCCACTAATGGAACTAATAGGTTAAGTTTCCCTTGTTGCCTGAATTATTTCCCTGAGAAAATTAAATTTTCATAATAGAAAATCTAATTTTATCTCCAGTAAGTTGGAAATCTTAATTAGTGACACAAAAGCCATGTTAAAATTACTTAGATCAGGAATAAACACATCATTATACCAAAATAAACAAATTGAAGTGCTACTGTAGTTTAGTTGACATTGGGAAAAAAAAAAGATAGAAATAGGCAATTTCAAAAAGCAAGAAAAAACATTAGTCCCATAAATTAAATTGATTAACTTTCATACTTAATCAATCACAGGCATAAATCTTACACAATCTGCTGGTGACCTCAGTCATTCTGTTTAATCATGCACACCAATAGCAGTGTAATGCCTGATTTTCCAATTAAAACAACTTTGCAATTAGATCTAATTATCGTGTTCCAATTAAATAGGTTAAATGCAGCAGTATTCAATAAATTTAAGCCCCATACTTCTCTCTTGGTAAAAAGGTTCTCTAAAATTGCTTGAATACATAATCCTTTTGGTGCCATGGCTTAACAAAAGGAAGATGGAAAGGTCAACAGCTTGGGTATGAAATACCATAAGCCAGACATGGTAGAGAAGAGCAAGCATCCCGAGTTTCTCAATTATCCCCTGGATAAACCCTTTCTTATAGCCCCATTATGGATATGATCACCAGGTGTTCCGTTAAAGGAGCATCTACCCTTTTTTTTTTTAATTTTACAAAAGAGACTACATCTCATCTTTGAGTCATGTAGTCTTAGTATGAATTCTTTAAAGATCATAAGTGAAAGAAATATTGTTTGTTAGGAATGGGAACTGATAAATACTACTTCCTACAGACTCTGCTTAAAATATTATACAATAAATCTCCTCTTAAAGCATTTTGGAGGAAGGAGTGTAGTTAAGATATTATTGTATTGTCTTGGCTTTCTTCATTTGTACAGTTATGAATTTAGGACTCCCTCTTAATTTTCAATACAAGTTCTATTAAATATAGTTTAGTGAATTTCTCTCTCTTCAACTGAATGACCCAATAATCATAGAGAATTATCCATCTTTGAGAAGATAGCCACATACACAAAACTGTGTCAAGAGATCTCTATTTTAAGTTAAGCAAATGGTTCTGTTCTAGGTTCATACCTAAGATATATAAATCATGGGTGTGGAAGAGGCATCTAGAGTTAACAAAACTTCTATATATTCAATTTACCTTTAAATTCTGTGAAGTTTCTGAAGCCTCCAACCTAATATTGTGAATCATATAAAAAATGTTAACATAATTGTTGTATAGTACCAGGTAGTATTCCCTCCTATTTTGAGAATGGTATACTTTTAAGCATGATACATACTTTTTTTTGAGACAGGGTTTCACTGTAGCTTTGAAGCCTGTCCTGGAACTAGCTCTTGTAGCCTAGGCTGGCCTCGAACTCACAGAGATCTCCCTGCCTCTGCCTCCCTTGTGTTGTTAACCTCTTGACGCCTCAGATTATTTAGTTGTAGGAGAACAGCTAACATCTTAAAGATTCATGGAACTAAAAACCAAATTTTAGGAAGATTTTAATATAAGGATAAGGATATGGAATAAAAGCAGCTAAGAAAAAAAGCATGCATTTTTTTATTCATTGACAGTCCTGTGTTCTTCCTCCATTGGAGAGCAGACAGTGCCCATTAATGAAGGGCATGAATGAAGGGATCCAGAATCCACAGGCATAAATGTCTGCTCATTTACTATTTCCTGGTATAATCTTCAAGGATTTGCTCATCATTTCTTTGCCATAGTTCCATCATATCTAAAACATTTTAATTTCACAGGTTTGTTTCACACATTAAAGGATACGAACTTCACAAAGAACATAAGAGGTTCACCTGCTGTC
Source organism: Chionomys nivalis (assembly GCF_950005125.1). Lineage (NCBI taxonomy): Eukaryota > Metazoa > Chordata > Mammalia > Rodentia > Cricetidae > Chionomys > Chionomys nivalis. The sequence continues at coordinate 22,238,781 of NC_080092.1, forward strand.
AGGACATGCTCAGTGGAGTGTGGTCAGTACATGTTGTCCTTCTGTTTTTTTGTTTGTTTGTTTGTTTTCAGATAGATTTTAAAACATTTTGAAGGTTTTAGCAAAATTCTTATCAATTTATGTCTCACAGCTACTCACTCAGTTTTTTTACCCACAAAGACTTTCATCGTTCCAGTATCTCCCAACATATTGTGTTACAAGTAATAAACCTCTTCTTCATGGATCTAGAAAATAAAACTTATCTATGTGATATACATGGTGACATTAAAAACAGATATTCATAGATGGGAGAGAAATATTCATCTACTATTCTAAGTGCTAATAATATAATTAAATAAGTGTAAATGTATCAACGGACATGTAAGAACTTGCTTGAGTACCTAGGCTCAACCTACAGTTCTATGAAAGAAATGAAGAGTTAAAGCAATTCTAAGTCTTTGAAAGCAATGCAATTGAAATATTTCCTAGTAACAGAAAATAATCTGACAGATTCTGACTCTAGAATTGGTGATAAATATTTTAATGGGTTCATTCCAATATTGAGAATATAAACTTAAGAGTTAAAAGCTAAATAAAGACATGATTATGAAAATGTGAATGTCAACTTTGCTGTTGTACTGGAGGAAATGTTTTGAGACTTGAGGACATTTGATGCTAAATCCTTCTCCTAATTCTGGATCACAACATCTGTGTTCATTATGGTTGATACTCTAAAATGGGTACTGAAGCAGTTTCTGAAAGAGTTGCTGCTTTAGACAAACGAAATGAAGGTCATAAAATAAACCCTTCTCAGACTTCATGTCTTGATCTTAATGGACATTTTCTGCAGCACAGAAAATGGAAGAGCAAATAACAGAAACCTTCAAGTGGACATGGTGGATTGAAAGCACAAAGGTGGAAAAGGAGAAGTTGTCTTCTTGAAGCACATCTTACCTTCTTCCTGGCAAAGTTATGAGAAGAAATTAAAACAGAGGCTAATTTTATGGGACTTTCCAGAGAACAGAAGTTTTACTTTATGGAAAGAGGGAAAAACCAGAAAGCACATGAACCACCCATCAATCTAATCTTTGTAAAAACCTGGACTAATTTGTGTGTTTTGCAAGCTGAATAGAGGGTACAGACCATTGTTATTGAAAAGTATTAGTACTATCTACTTTAAATGCCAAATATTTGCAAAAATGTGCTACATACATACATGCAGAGAGAGAGAGAGCGAGAGAGAGAGAGAGAGAGAGAGAAAGAGAGAGAGAAAGTCCTATAACAGCAAGAACTCATGGCCCTCATATGGCATAAAATATTTTTAATCACACATCAAAAATATGCTTATGGAAATACCTTCCAAACTCTAAACAGAAGGGATAAAATATATCTGCTTTAAAAAAGATCCCAGTGGTGTTGGTACCCTTAACTCCATAACTCCTTGTTTCTCCTGCCTTCATCTGTCAACAGGCAATTTTTTCAGGAAAGCATCCAATTCTGGACCGTCAATGTTCTCCCAAACACAATAAATGATTTCTTCACACAATCTTTGCTTTCTAGCAATTCAAGAAGGAATTGGTTCACTTTCCAAACCTGCGCAATTTATAAGTGGTCAACTATCATCAAGAGTAATGCTCCTCCAGGTTGACAGAAATTATGAATTTTCCCACAAAGAAACTGTTGGAGTCATCAGAGTCCCACCCATACATCATTTTATCATCAGGGCCTACGTTCCAAATACTACTTGTTGGCTGGGCTTCAATAGTGAGATGCCAAGCCTATCAATGTTTATTCAGCAGTTTGCAAGAAAAATGGGGGCATAAGTCATGATTAATAGCCAGAACACCACCTTTGCTTATTCTATGACATTTCTATAGAATCTTCCATGGAATGATTGCTGTACTGTCTAAGAGTTCTAAGAACCCTCTTGTTTAAGGGGATTCTGTTCACACTGGCTCCTGGTGATTTCAAAACTCATCAAATAGAAAATAAATCCATAAACGAGATGAAGTGGACTGTGCAGCCCACTGTTTCCGATTTCCTGTGCACTGTTTGGAAATGGAGGCATAAATTTCAAGCGATAGAAAAGTTCTTGCTAAAATAAGTAGGAAGTCCAAGGAATGATTAAGGTTGAACAATTTGATTTGGGGTCATGGTGGAAAAGTGAGATTAAGAGGAATAAAATTAGAAGATGAAATGGATTTAAAACTATGCTTGCAACAATGAAAAGTTTGGGTATTACTTCCCATACTGAGAAACATCAGAGAAATTTGAGAAAAGGGGTTAATGAATTCAACTTCCTTTATTGACAAAGATTAAGTACAAAGAAAGAAACTACAGGGATAAAAGACTTGGCACAGACCCACTTAATCCAAATGACTGGCAATAGATTCTGTGCTAATTCTTGAGTTCTGCAGTGTGATGTAAAAAAGTAGATCGGGTTTAACAGGTAAAGAGTATGTCTTGAGGATTTTGGTAGACCAGATGGATTGGGAAGAAATGGACTGGAAAGGGAGTGCTTTTGATGATGTTTCTTCATAGACAAAAATGCTAATTTAAAAAATGTGTGTGTGTGTGTGTGTGTCTGTGTGTGTCTGTGTGTGTACATGAGTATAGTGTCTGTGGAGTCCACAAGAGGGCTTTGGATCTCCTGAAGCTGGAGAGGAGACTAGTTGTGAATGGTACTAGGAACAAAACTCATACCTTCTACAAACAGTAATACTCTTAAACATAGTGTTATCTTTCTAGTCACAAGACACTGAATTTTATTATGAATGAATTTTTGGAGATTTTAAATGTAACTATGGGGAGAGGTAGCTGAAGTTGGGGAGCACTCGGGTGGCAGTGTGCAAACTGACAGCAGCTGAAACCTGCTGAAAACTATGAGGCTGACTTTAGTGAGGACTTCCAGAAACGGAGGATCATATGGAGTCTGAACTGCCCATCTGTCACAGTTAGGCAAAGCCTTTACTAGTGAACCTGTGTTGCAGTTGTTTGCGTTTTTAGCCGAGACAGTCCTGTGGAGATCCTTAAATAACCCAGGCTCAACAGAAGGTCAGTTTTTGAAAACTGACAGCAGGGTCCTGTTGTTGAAAAAACAACATCCACACCGTTTATTGAATGTAGGGAGGTGGAGCTGGTACCTGCATGGAGCCTTCACCCCTATGTTCTAGTCCCTTTGGAGTGACCAACAAGTGGTTTATGTTAAGGCAAAAGTCATGAGACAGAGCCCATGACATACACTGCCCGATAGCGAGAACCACAGATTGGATAGCTCAAATACTTAGTGTGCCCTGTTTATCATCCTCATGGGGGCTTTCTTCCACACCAGATGGGAGTAGATGCAGAGACCCACAGTCAGACATTATGCAGAGAGAGAAAAAAACCTGAAAATCTTCTCTGGATCCCTCCACTAGGAAATTGGGAACCCTTGCAGAAAAGCGGGAGGAAAGACGGTAGGAGTCAGAGGTGATGGACACCAGAGGAATATAGCCTACTAAATCAGCTCAGTGGGGCTCATGTGGGCTCACAGAGACCAGAGCAGCAAGCATGGAGCCTGCATGGCTTGTACCAGGTCCTCTGCATATATTTTATGGATGTTAGTTTGGTGTTTTGTAGAACTTTTATTAGTGGGAATATTCCTGACTCCTTTGACTGCTCTTGGAACAATAATAAAAAATCTAAATAGATGAACAGAAAATTTAAACAAAGTGATGGTAACGACAATGTGAGGTTTTGTCTAATTTCATGGATACTGAGGGCATGTTCGCTCTATCTATCGCTGTCTTTTGAGTTATCTGTTGATGGGTAAAACAATAACAACAACCAAACAAATGTCCAACAGCCTTATTGTCTCTCTGTTATATCCAGAAGTTCCTTGCATTTTCAGAGTCATTTTGTGTATTGATACCTTCCATAATTGCTAAACCTACTACATTATCAGGAAGCAGGTTCTTCTAAAAATATTCTACAGTTATTTCTTGGATTATTGGAAGTTTTCTTTCCAGTGACTGATGAATCACTAGGAGAATCAGGTGGAGTCTCCCAACTCTGTGTAGGATACCATTTGCCTGCTTAGGAATCCAGCTCAGAGAGTAGTCAGATCTACTGCTTCCTTAGAGAGACAAACACAAAAGTAACTTTGTACTTTCCAACTTCTGCCTTTTAGAGTAAAAAGAAGAGAAATTTTGTGTAACTTTGGTGATTTCCCGTGATGTGTTATGTAGATGATAAAAGAGATAATGGCTAAAGGAAAATGACTTAAAAAGTAAGGTAATTTTAAAATTGTGCATCATATGGATCAAATCTCATATGAAAATGAAGGGGGAAGGAAGAGAAATTGTCTGTCTCTCTGCTCTTCTCAGAAAGTCTGTCTATCAGCAATGTTTCTCCATCCTTAATACGCAGGTAGACACTACAGTCGTGGCTGTAGTGAGAAAGAGGTAAGGATGATATGCTGGTTACAATATTGATTTCGTCACATTTTGAGCATCTCATCTAGAATCCTTGGGATAGCTGTGCTTCAGAATTCTAATGTTTTTGTCTGGAAAGGCGATGAATATAGCAACTGGTGCAAATTTGGATCTGCACAGCCCCTGTAGAAGTCAAAGTGACTTTGCAGACTGCCTAAATGCCAGCACTGAAGAGACAATGGCTAAGAAGGCAAGCCAGCTAAGGAAATTAGCCAGAAGTGACAATATTCAGCTTTGGGGAGAGACTCTGCCTCCTCAAGTAAAGTAGAGAAAGATGGAGGAGGACTGAATTAGTTTATGTATTCACACATACACACACACACACACATACAAGCACACATGCACACATGTGCACACTTTGCAAAAATGTTTTTCTGGGATGGATTGATTGTTTGGCGTCTGAGAGCAATGTATGCTCTTGAAATAAACCTGGATTCAATTCATAGTATACATATAGTGGTTCAAAACCATCCCTTAATTTTATTTCCAGGGGCTCTGATGATTTTTTCTGGCTTCCAGAAACATCAGGCACACACGTGTGCTATATCATAAACTAATAGCCTAATGGTCAAAAGAAAAAAATCAAAAGACAAAATAAAGTATTTCTCTGTCAATGATACCTCTTCACTCCTACATATTTTTCTTTGATTTGTATAGTGAGAGAAACTGTACTTAAGCTAAATGAACCACAAAGTTTTTTGTAGGCATTCATGAAAGTACAATTATCCAATTTTTAAAAGTTTAGCAAATTTTTCAGAATAAAATATACTATTTAATACGTTGTCTTTCTTCTATCTCTATCTTTTCCTCACTTAAATTAATTTTGCTGTAAAATCAACCTAAAGAATTTTATTTTGAATTCTATGATGTACTTTTTGGTGCTGTATGTGGGATCCGGAGAATAAGGTTTATTATATCTATGCAGCATATAATAAAGATACGTTGAGTTTCAGAGGATTTGATAACAATGAACCAAGACGCACTGGCTAAAAAGAATGGACACAAAAGACATGGAAAAGGCCTGATGCCTCCAGGAGAAAGCAAGTGTGGATTCTAGCTTGTCATTGCTGAGGCCTGACTCCCTCTTTGTAAGCTCAATCTAAACACCACATTTTTGTGAATATGCATCACATTCATTTTGGATTATTTAATTTAACTTCCTTTCCAGATGAACTAGCTTTATTAAATGCTTGCCATGGATGGGCAAACAGAGTTTATGCAGGCTATAAATATCTATGATTAGTTTGGTATAGTGTACCGCAGTCTAGGGTGCTGCAATTATGCACACTCCTTCCTCTCAAGCTTGATAAACCTTTTGGGAACATAAAAGAAAAGAAAACCTAGAAAGTGGATTTTGCAAGTGTAAGACATCTGCATACTTTGTGTTTCTTAAACCCTCGTCAGAGGCTTATATACATACAGAAATGGATCTCTAGGCTAAAGAGCAAACAATAACTTTGACTCCATATACCTCAAGTACACAGGGTATAATATTTATATTACCCATGATAACAATTTTGATTCCTTTATCAAAAATTCACTAATTTTGGTGATATATAAACACATATATCAAGCTTTGAACACTTTACAATGCCTTTTTAACTCTCACATACATTATTTTTTTGTCTCCTACATATATTACTCTAGCAGAACTAACATTAAATTTTATAAAATTGTATTTAATGCCTCTACTGTTTCTAAAGGTTACACGAACTTTCATTATATATTTATAATTTTTATTAAATAACACCTCATACAGCCATATGTAGTCAAATATTTTACCTGAAATACCTGTTGAGTTGTTAATAGAATTAGAAACTAGACTCCACTTAGTTTTTTGAATATAGAACAGAAAAAAATGATTTGTATCAAAATGTAATATACATTCAAGCACATCACATGCTATTATAGGAATAAATAGGAGTTCAAAATAAGAGCACTAAAAAGGGAGTAGTATTTAGATTAGAGATGAGTGGAAATGATTTGGGGAAATGTGGGATCTGATGGGGGCTCTGCAATGTTTATTAGCGGTTAGCAGGATTGGGAAAAATTTGTAAGACTCTTCCAGGCATCTGAATTACAAACGTAACAACCAAGACCAACCATTTCATGATTCTGCTTCACTACCAAAATTAGAACAAAAAAAGTTTCAATACAAATAGGCCACAAAAACTTAATACATACAAGGATTTCACAACTAAATATTTTCTGTCATGTATGTTTTTGTTTTTTTGTTTTTGTTTTTGTTTATTTTTTTTCGGTTTTTTGAACAAGGTTTCTCTGTGGCTTTGGAGCCTGTCCTGGAACTAGCTCTGTAGACCAGGCTGGTCTCAATCTCATAGAGATCCGCCTGCCTCTGCCTCCCAAGTGCTGGGATTAAAGGCATGCGCCACCATCGCCCGGCTTGTCATGTATGTTTTTACCAAAATCATCTATATCTGTCAATTATTTAGCTGCTTATATAATTATTATATTATCTTTATCTATCATTTATCTATCTTTCTATCATCCATCCATCATCTATTTAATATAGATGTATCTCTATATATAATATGTATCTCTAATATATATATGTATCTCTTGTAACACGCAGCCTTACTTTTCCTTCTATATATCTCAAATCTTATTACTTGTTTGTCTTAATTTCATTTGATTTATTTGCCCCACCATTTGTTTATAGTTCAATTATGTAAAACAGTTTTTAATATATTCTAATTTGACAATAAAAGGAAAAACCATTATATGATTGGATATTTCATCTTTATAAAGGCACAGAAAAGAAACTATAACTTATTAGATATTAAAATAGGGAGTTGAACAAAGTACTGTATGAGGATTCGTGCCTTTGAGGTATGAATACAAAATCTTCCTATAAGATCAAGTGCTTGTGCACTTAGTTCCCAGATGGTTGTTCTATTGGAAATCTGTGGGAATTTTAGGAGATGATGGCCTACTTAGAGGAAAGGTCATTGGGCCATGACTTTGGAAGGCATTCTTGGTCCTTGGTTCCTTCCTTGCTCTTTGTTCCTGTGCTGCTCAGGGCAAAAACCACTCACTCCAATGTACTCCAGTCACCATGATATTTTGCCCAAGCACATGAGAACAAATGCTGACTGAAAAATCTTCAATAATAAGCAGAAACATTTTTTACTATTTTAGACTTTTTTCTATTCAGTGTTTTCTTCACAGAAGTGAAAAGAACAACATCTATATTTGTTTTTACATTTTTATTCACTGTGCATGTGTATTCATGTTGTGACATATATCATGTCACATGTGGAGCATTCAGTAGGAGTTATGGTTCCATCATGCCATTACAGGTGTACAGGAGACTTAGCACAGTATTTACCCAATGATCCATCGAACCAGCCCAATAGTCTGACTTTTTATCTTTTTCTAATTAGAGGATCTCAGGACTTTGGTTTTCATAAATAGATTTTTGATCATTTGTGACTTTTATTGGGTATCTGGTAAACTTTAACTTCTATTGTGTCTGTTACACAACTAATTCTGTATTTTGGAAAAATAGTTTTTTTCACTTCCTGTTGCACATAATTTCCAACACTGTATTTGAAATACATGTAGGGATATACAGTAAGGCTACAGTTAGTTCCAACTTACTTGACTATAATTAAAAGAAGGATATTCACTTAAAATCATTAAGATATTTGATATGACAATGCCACTACATCGTCTAGTGACTCCATCAGGTTCAACTTAACTTGTCATCAGGCTTTGGGACTGTTGGGCAGGCTGAGGTGCCCATTTGCTATGTGCCTTGGCTTTACTGTCTTGTATTGTGTTCTTATCTTAGCTATTCAGTGGTTCAGAGACAGATATGGAGAGATGCTAGTATGGAATTCAAATAAATAAATACAGCATATACTATATACTATACTATATAAACATTGTTTCAGAAATGAACACTCATAATTTACCTCCAGAAGCATAGCTTATTTAGTAGAATAAAGGATAATGTAGCAGGTTCCTGATAAGGACGCTCTTTCCTGTTATCCTAGAAGACTGTTCATCAGTCAGACAATGTAGGCTTTCCCTATATCTTATACCCTTATTTCCGAAGTAAGGAAATGGAAAAGGTTTCTGACTCAGAAAACGTGCAAGATTCGTATTTCCTATTCCATGGCTCTTTTATGAAACGGATAGAAAATAATTCTGTACAATCACAATACAGCAATACATCCTCAAAATGTGATACAGGAGGTAAATATCGGTACAGTTGCTGTGATCTCGGGTGTGAATAAAACCTTTAGCAATTTAGTAAACATATTCACTTCTGTGTGTGTCACATGCTGACTAAATCAGTTCACTAATAATATAAAAATCCAAAGAAATCATATTTTTATGAAAGAAAGTATATCATAGTTAAAATACCTCATAATTTAGAATTTTATGTCATCTAACCAACGATCTATGACTTGGATATAAACATACTTTAAAACACAGTTTATAATATATTTTAGCTTAATGTATATACATATATTAAATTTTGAAAGTCATTTTTAAAACTAGAACAGTTTTTATTATGACACATCATATTATTAAAGAATTAAGTCCATAATCATTATTTGAACTATATTAAAATTAAATTATTAAAATATTTATTCTATCTTATTTTTGTTTTTTTTGTGTGTGTGTCTGCATGTAGGAATACATATGTAATTACAGGTGCCTCTGGATCCCTGAGACATCTGATCCCCTAAGACTGGCGTTACAGTTGGCGGTGAGCTACCTGACAGATGCTGGAAAGAACAGATTCCTGGGAAGATCAGTAAACCCTATTAGCCATTGAGTCATTACTCCAGTCCCATGAAAGCTATCCTTATATGTCTAGGGAATTAATTATTATAATACATGTAAACTTGCTTATAAATTGAAATTTTAAAAATTTAAGACTTGCTTTTACTTTCTCAAAAAAATCTAATGAGTTGATTTTATTATCAACAAAAGGCGTTCTCAGTAGACTTATCTCAGTTTTTCAAAGCTATTTTCTAGAGAAAATTGTTCTGCTTCACTGTATTATTATATCTCCTCTTCCTCTTTTGAACTGTTTTTCAATGCATAGTACTTGAACCATCTTTCTTAAGTATTTCTGTATGTCAGAAATTCTACAGACTTGTTTTCCTGACTTAAACTGGTACTCTATGTTTCCCACCTTACAGTCAGGAATTCTGAGAGAGGTGTGTACTGTAATGTGCCTGTTTCTGTAGAAGTAAGGCTTCTGATTTGGGGTAGGAGTATCCCATACTCTCTTTAATTGCTTTCCATCAAAGGAAGACTAAATTGAGAGTGATTAAATTAAGTGAACTGGAGAAAGCCTATTACTAATGTAAATCATTATAAAAGCTTCACTAGGCAAAGAAGTAAAAACTAGAAAGTATAATGCAGTGTCTTTGGATAGTCTTCTAGTAGACAATTAAATTGCTAAAAGTGAGACAGTACTGTTAGTAATTGCACATTTCATTTAATATATAATTATTCATTGTGGACTTGATAGCTTTCTTAAGCTTAGAAATGGAAGTGACCCCCCTTTTTTTTTCTGACTGTACTTATTCCTGGAGTGTCTCCATTTATCTTCCTTCACCCTATACCTACTGAATAGAAAAGGGATAGTTCTTTGTCTCCAAAAAATTCATGTGTCAAATAAAAACATTCGTTCTTCCACAGAAGGACAAGGAACACTTGTCTCCCTGGAGATAATAAATGTGCTGACTTATTTCATGTCTAGTATCCCAGGAGGAGAGGATATTTCTGGGCAGAAAATACCTACAACTCTGAGCAATTGCAGAAGAGTCTGGTGGTTTTAAAGCAATCCAATTCACTACTCAAAATATGTCACAAATTAAAAAAAAAGTAAGGGATCTTCTTAGCAAAATGTTTCATGCTACTACCCTATAATTATCTTTTGAATATTTGGCAACACACAATTAAATTCTTTGCTTATGGAGTTTCTTTCAGTTACAAGGAACATTTATGGTCACTACATTGTTGTACTCAAATAAAAGTGAAACTCTGATATGCTGAGAATAGTGTCATGCCTGAGATGCCTTCCATAAATTGTGTCCTTTTGTTCTCCCTACAATTCCAAGGGATTCTATCAAACCATAATTTACAGATCAAAAACAGCAAAGAAGTGCTAGGTAATTTATCTATGTTTTCAAAAATACTGGCTTACAAATACAACTGTAAGCCTTCTCGCTTAAGTATGACCTTGGCCTCACTACTTTCCCTTAAGATGAGTAAACAAGGTGGGCATATTAGACTTCATTGATAAATTCTAAAATAAAATAGGCATCCAAGGTATTAATTGAGGCAAAATTTACCAATCAATCTGTGTGTTCTAGGACAGGATTCTTTCTGGAACAGAAAGAATAGTTCTATATTTAGTAAGCGATATTAATCAAGAATCTCCTTTTCATGTTGTCACAAAACATCAGCAATTATTAGACATAAGGAATATGTTCAAGCCAGTTAACTTTTCTAGCTACATAAAACTAGACATGATTCTTGCATCATTGATGAATTAAGTTTATCTTTCAATAAATGATTTTTGCTCAAATTTTTAAATGTCATTTTCCCTAATCATTTTGCTGAAACTAATATCTCTCTGATGATATTTTTCTTGATTTCATCTGAGTAATTAATTTTCTTATCTCAATTATTCTCTGTCAAAAATACCATGCTTTCCCACATTAACCCAATCATCATCTTAGTGTTTAGAATTTCAGAAATATATTAATCTACATGCTATATGTCCATCTCTAGAATAATATATTAGTGATACCTCTTCTGTTTTCTTTGAAGTCATATCTCTGATGTGGAGATGATGTGGAGAGATAACTGGTATTTTATAAGTGTATAATGACTGAGTAAACTTGGCACTGTCTCCAGACTGTACAATGCAATTAGTCCCTATGATACGTGTTTGAATATATATGGGTAGATGCATAGGATAACAGGCATGCATGCAAACAAATTTACAGAGTAAAATTTAAAAACATTGGCTATATTTTAACTATTGATCATTCGTTAGCATTAATATCACCAATTATGATACTAACAATTGAAAGGAAGTATACTAAAAAAATTCAAAGGTGTCTCTGATATCTTTCATAAAAACAAACCAATAAAGAAATTGAAACTTATATTTGGGCTTCTATAGAAAGCACCTCAAGCCAACTGGAATTATAAATCATTCAGTAAAATGTTTGATAACCATCTAAGAAGTCTTGAAACAACATAAAACAGCAAATGATGTAGTGAACTCAGGTGTGGACAGTAAACAGTGCCCTTGAAGGATGTGCATTAAAGGTCATTTGACAGAAAAGACACACATAGAGCTGCCAAAAATCAAAGTTCTAAAACTATTCTTAAATTCTTGTTTAAATTTAAAACAGGAGAACATATACATCTGATTTTAAAAGAATATATGCTCAAATTTCTGTTTTTAGATAAAGTAATTGATAAATTAACTAAATATAATTCTGAAAGTTAATCTAAGTCAAATCCCCTGTACAAACCAGTTTCTACTTATGGATGTAACCTGACTCAAACTTTGCATATTTTTTAGTGGGTTTGAGTAAAATAAAGTCAGATTTTAAAAAGCTATACAAAGCCGAATTTTGATTGCCATCTTTGATTCCCTTAGGCTTAAGTTCTCTTGGCACTAGGCAGCAAATCACAGACACCGATAAAAAAGAATCCATAAAAAATAACACAGAGATAACAGTTTTGAAGGACAACAGTGTAACTCTCTAAGCATGATAAAAGTATAATTTAATGTCATCTTGACTGCAGAGAACACTTTCAGGGAAAATCACTACAAAACCCATCTTAAACATCAGTATAATTTCACCATGATGAAAAAGAGGGAAGGAAGAAAGCAGCTCCCAGAATATAAAGAGTAAGTTTCATGTATGATACCAAATGTGGAAGAAGGCACGTTGACATAGATGGTGAGAAATTTACTCTTATCACATCATTTCTAGTTTGTTCTTACATCAATAAAAAGACTTTGAAAATGCTGAGCACATATGTGGATACATAAAAATAGCTGAGGGTTGGTTATATGTTAGACGTGGAGACTCTTCAGTGCAACAGAATTGTTCCCATGGAAAATACCAGAATGTTTGCAAAGAATGACCTCTTTAACTCGAATCACCCCCACTTCAATTTTATTGACTTATTCAGATTCTGTGTTTACTTTTGCTAGAAGAACCAACGTTCTCCATGTGAAGAAGTGGTCCCATGACTGGCTACCTTGCTTGTGATACTTTAAGTGCAGTCAAATTCATTCTAAACCCAAATAATACCTAGAACAGTAGGAGTTGATTCTATTCCATCCCTTCCTCTCTGTGTCTTTCTGATATGCTTGGAGGTTCTTCTTAATTTCTGCACAGGAATATGTTAAATCAAAACATACACTAAGGTTAAAGAAAATGAAGGGAAAGTTATAAAACTTTTTAATAAAAGAGTTTCATGATAACATCAGCAGAGCCTTGGTGCTGATTACCCCGGTCCCTACTTGTTGACAATATCACATATGATAATATAAGTCCTTGAAATGTCACCTGTCTCAGCAATGGAAATCACCTCACACATCCAGAAAAGGGTTCTGCCTGTTACATCATCAAAGAAGCATGATAGGAGGAGGCAAAGACTAGTTGCTGGCTTCTAGAACTTTCCTGATCATTAAAAGCAAAATAAAAGAAGAAATTATCTTCTTGTTTTCTCCATTTATTCTTTCTGGATTTAAGGCTTGGAAATGTATCCATCTCAAATGAAACACATATTTATGATGACAGGAGAGCAAAAATAAAAAAAAAGGACAGGAAATGTTGAAAACATTGTTATAACAATAATTCAACTACCTTGATGCCCATCATGAGTCAGGGCTTCCTATCACACTAGATAATTCATGGTCTTTATTGTCTTAGTCATTTTGAGTCGAGGATTTCGTTATCAGGATTCCGAATCATTCCAACTGGCAAAAATAATAAAATCTCTGACAAGAAGTTTACTGAAAAAGAGTACATTACTTGTTTAATAAAATGCACTGCATTGTTGAATCATTTTTTTCAGAGCTGTGAACAGAAGCATTATCCTGAATAATAGTAGTTAGCAGTTTACTCTCTAAAAGATTAAAGGTTTATGTGACAGAAAGTAGAATAACTTTGCCTCTGCTGACACGTTCTATAATTTGTGGCTAATTCAAGATAACACGCATACAAGAAAATTATTATATGTAGTTTCATCTAATATTAAATAGGAAGCTGTTTTATGCAATTTTTGATAAAGTAAAATTTTTATAAACAAACAATATTTTACTCAGCCCTAAATGTGTTTTTTTTTCTAATCTCTGTCATCAAAGCTTAGGAATCAAGGCAGAAAAAGAAGAGAGGGAGATTGTGAGCTAGAATTGGTGGATGATTCCAAGAAAACAATGTCTTCTGGATGTAACAGGGCTAATCCTGATTTGAACTCACAGAGAGTGTAACAGCAGGCTTAAGGCCCAGCACTAAGACTTTGTAGGTAAACCCAAAGTCTCACCCAGTGACCGGGAAGTTATTTTCCATTAGTACCTGCTGGGAAAGGAAAAATCTCTTCAATAGCATGTCATGTCACTGTGTATGGTAATAATCACACTAGGACAGACCACATTCCCACATTCCCAGGAAGAGTAGCTGATCAGGACAAAAAGGACTCTAACTTTGTTTTGTTGTTATTGTTTTGTGTGTGTATGTGTGTACTCTATGTCCTTTTCGTTTTGTTTTGAATTCCTGTTTTTTTTTTGAGAGAGAGAGAGAGCATGAAATTGGATGGTTGGGGGTGTATCTGGCAGAAATTGGGGGAGGAGAAAAATCTGAAGAAAATATATTGCATGAACTAAAGTAAAAAAGAAAAGGAAACATTTCATCCAGAGAAGTCAAAAAACAAAAGACAGCGACCACAAAACTTCTATTAGATATCAGAGAGAACTACTATGAAAATTGGCCAGAATAAAATTATGCAAACAAGGACTTTTGCCTTGTCTTACTGTATCGTGTTTTGATCTCTTCAGCTGTCCTCTCCTAAAGGCCTGCTCTTTTCTTAAGAGGAAATAGATATGAACGGATCTGTTGGAGAGGGGATCTAGAATGGCTGAGGCAACTGGAGAGAGGGGAAACCGTGGTTGGGATATATTGTAAGAGAGAAGAATATATTTTCAACAAAAATAAAATATATATAAACAATAGCCATAATGTTTAATTTGAAGTATTAATGAAGCAATCGCTGTCAGCCATACTCTCTCCATTCATCCCCTCTCAGGAATGGCTCTGTGACCTGGGCATAACAGCCACATCCATTCTTCATACTTGTCAAAAGGGAAGAAATGTCACCTCTTCCATCTGCTTTATATAGTAAGTCTGTAGGGCAATGCAGTGAGACAGTTTTAAATTGCCCACCAAGAGAACTATTTCAGTAACTGAATGGAGTGCAATATGACCTTATCTAATTGTTCTTTAGGCATTCAAATCCTGGGGCTGTTCTGACCAGTAGCGGTTTCCTCATCATCAGAAGCAATACTTGGGTCAAGTGTCCAAGTGCTTGTCTTTGAATCCCACAAATTAAGATTTACAATTGGAGTTGAGGAGATGGCGCTAAGCTCCGATCATTAGCACCCATCTAAAAAGAGGGTGTAGTGGCATTTCTTTGAAACTTTCTCTGCAGATTCCTGGGTTTTCTGGAGAGCCATTCCAGCCACAGTGGAACTCTTCAGTTCACGAAGAGACTCTGTAGCAAATTAAGATGGCAAGTTGTTCATCAAGTAAGTCTGCAGAAAACTCTTGCCTACACACACACACACACACACACACACACACACACACACACACCACAAAGGCAAAATGTTCCATTTTTACACAAAATAATAGAAGTAACAGAGTAAAACCTGAAATTCTTCATGAATTAATAAAAATAAAGGGATAAATTTATTAATGAATAGAATAAAACAATGTTTTGATATAAAAGGAGAATATGCTTCATTGTTACTAATGATGGCTTTCTACGTATATCATAAAGATTGTTTCTAGAATGTCAGAATATTTAGACTTGTTGTTTCCTTGGGTCTAATCACGACATTGTGTGTAGCAGGAAGTTGTGGCCCAGCTTTGAAATGATAGGAATAAAATTTCAAGATGGTGGGGATTGTGACCAAAACTAGTATAGCACAAATTCAAAGAGAAGCATGGGGGAGAAGCAGAAATAGGATACAGTATCACACTGCTTGGTAACATGTCTTCCACTGCTTTGACTATGAACTTGTGACATTGCAACCAAGTTAAGTATTGTCTATAATCTTTGAAGTTTGTTGAATGACATACTGAAAGTACAGTTTGGAGTTATTCAACAGTAATGTTCAAAAGAACCTGAACCAGAGAGATTCTAAAGTTAGAAAAACCAGTCACTGGACAAATACCACATATCATACATAGATATAGTTGTAGTGGAAGATAGCAAGAGAACAAAGAACAATGTAAAGATTGGGTCAATAGAACCCATTTGCTGGCAGGATAACAGGGTGTGGGATAATGAGATGTCTCCGAGAACTCTAATACCTCAGGTATTGAGACAGAGATAAATATAAAACAAGTCAATTTAAGGTAACAATGAGCTGTGAAAGCAGAAAGATACAGGAAGCTGGACTGTAATGAGAAGTTGAGGATGCTTCTAAAAGGGACTGTTAATGTATTCAACCAATGTGATTATTGACAGATACAACAAAGTCAAGAGTATAGACGAAGAGTGCTGATTCGGGGATCTCTTGTTTCAAAGGCACCTCTTCAGTCTTGTATAATTCCTACCTGGAAATCTTTAATTTACTCGTAGATTCTCAACACAAAGTGATTCCTGGATGGCTATTTCTAAAACAAAACTGTGGGCAAACTACTTTCTCCTGTGTGTTCTATTTGTGTGTGTGTGTCCTTTGCCAACCAAACTCAAATGATGTGCTGTGTTTTAAGTGGGGAGCTTATTTAGACTGTTTAATCTGGAAAGCATAGGACAGACAGTTATACAACTAGTAAGATTGAATATTCCTTCTGAAATGAGCCTCTTTGGTTTGCTGTTCTTAAACAAACTCCATATTTTATTAAATCTCATGCTACCTTTAGTAGTAATCTCCAGTTATCTATTAAGCTCTCTGGTGGACACATTGTGGCTCTTCCTTGTTTTCAGAATTCGTATTTTTTGTTCCATTTATCTGTCTTGGCAAGGAATTAAATATAATAATCACACACTTATAGGAGAGTCTTCCAAATGAGTTTTTTCCATCTGCAATATTATCACTGGGTTTCTGTGGATAATAACTGAAATTTCTTTACTATGGTGACTTATGTTTGTCATTGTGGAGCCACTGCAGTTTCTACTATCATGTGGGAAGTTTGTATTTATCTGCTAGCTTGAGTAATAAGTTGTGCAGTCAACTTTAGTACTGCCCAAGACCCACTTAGAATGGTATTGTTTTATTTTTTTATTTTTTTGTGGGTTTGTGTGTGCATGTTTGTTTGGTTTTGTTTTTTTGTTTGTTGTTTTGTTTTGTTTTTTTTTGCTGAGGGCATTGACTAATTGTGACTAATTGTTTTCACACTCTTCTTTTTCCATGAGAGATGATATCTGCGTGGTGTCAACTTTCATCCAGGGGTACAGTGACTCAGTGCTGCCTGCTTCCTCTGCCTGCATTTCAGTATCAACATCAAGAATTCAGCTTGTAGTTCTTTATTTATGTCCACATCTTTCAACTTCAACTCTGGCTAGATGCCTGTATTTGACTCTCCTTGTTGTTTCTGGATTTGTGGACTGTGGAGACTGCCTCTCGTGGAACTAGAAATGGTCAGTGTAAATGGGTGATGCTCATGCATCCTGTGAACTGCCATTTCCATAGACAAGCCAGTACATTTGAAACATCTCCCATCCCCCTTGATATCTGTTATAATATGAGCTTTTATATCTCTGACACTAATGAACAATGGTTTTAAGAGAAAATAAAACGAAATTCCAAATAGCCTCTTATTTTCAATAATTTATTCTTTATAATATATTCCAATAAAGTATATATCTTTCTTTAGAAGGGATTTAGCTAAAAAGCCTTTCTGAATAATTCTGAGGGAAAAAGTCTCTCAAACAGCGAATAAAAACATTATTTTTCCACAATCTACTCAGTATTGGTGATATGGATAAAAATATCTCCACAGAGCTATTATCTTGAGAACTTGAGAATTTGAGATCATCTTATCTTAATTCTGTGTGGGAGGACTGCTTCTGACAAGCTTAATATATTTTTTTTCTCCAGATAACTCACCTCTCAACTTATCAAGTCTCTGATGTGAGATTCAGGGTTAAACAAAGAGTCACAATGAAAGACTTATACAAGTGGGAAAGTTGAAACCGGGGTAAGACTTGGCTCTCATTAATCAAAAGAAAACACAATCTGTAATATCAGATATGATTCTGTCTCTCCCAGGAAAATAATGTACAAGTGTAAATTATCTAGTTTAGTCAAACCTTCCGACTCTGCAAAGTAAGAAAGGGAATCAGATTTTAGTTGACTTTTTTTTCCCAGTTCCATCTCACTTTTTAAAGTGCTGCTTTGAAAATATTTTAACTCTTTCTTCTTCTACTTATATTAGTATAATATGTGATACTAAATGTCAGTCATTTAAACCCAATTGAGCTAAGGCATTAAGTATAATATAATTTCTTACAATGGGGCATATGAGATTTATGAAATTGATGAGACAAATTTGTACTAGAAAATTATGTGACATGACTTATTGAAGACCCAGCAATTCTACCTTTTCCATTGGAAGATAATTAGGATATTTAATAATAAAAATACCTACACTTGATATGTATTACCTGCTCTTTATTACACCTGAAGACTTTATTATATCTTAACCTTGGCATTGTCCAAGAAGATATATGCATTTCCTACAATTTTATTTTTGTAAAATCTAGTAGTTCATCTCTATCTTCTTGTGAAAGACCTCAGTAATGATAATCTAGAAATATCAGTTACTGCCAATATATTCCCATAAGTTATTAATAATACAATGAGCAAATTCACATGTTTATTGCTAGTAGCCAACGTTTGTAACTTTTTATTTGGACCATTGTTACTTTTATTATCTCCACAGTGTCATTTTACTCTCCTGATTTCGACACAATTCCTATCATTACCAGGGGATCCTAATGCTTACTGTACATCTTTAAAATAAAGATTTTTAAATTTTAAGCCTAAAGTAAAGTCATCAATATTTTTAGTGTGTACTCCAAAATGAATTTGTAAATTTCTCTCTTTTTACTTTAATTTTTTCTTGCTTTTGCCTTTAGACAACACATAATCCAAAGATTCACAAGATCACACATGAGGCAGTGCATCAAGAACACTCACCTTAATGGACAAAGTAAGAAGATGAAACAGAGCTAATAATGGCAGTGATTTTAGGACTGATTTCTTGTTCCCTTCCTGGAAAGCGCATTCCTCCCGATGCATATGTACAATGAATGTATTCATGCCATTTCCTAATAAGATCATGAATATAACCAAAAATAATCAACATTCTGACACATATTGTGTACTGAACATAAACTCTCTCTCTCTCTCTCTCTCTCTCTCTCTCTCTCTCTCACACACACACACACACACACACACACACACACACACACACACACATAAATGGGTCAAAATAAAAGACAAGGAGTCACTACAAATGTTATTACTTTGAAAACTCTGGAAAAGACACTTTGAAAGGAAGAAATAAAAATGTCCCCAGCTAAAAGCATAAAAGTAAGTATTCTTGGACTAAGGCCTTTCACAAATTTGATTCCTCCTTGTAGTCTAAAAACTTACAAAATGCCTCTTTCCAAATCGGAGTCTCTGTTCTGACTTTGAAAAACTCAAGTGGCTACCAGAAACAAACAAACAAAGCACATTCTGCACTGCCTCCACTCCCAGCAAAATCTGACCGCTTAGAAATCAGCTCCTCGCTGAAGTCTTGTCTTATATGTCAGTATTTTGCTGGAAGCCTATTTCTATTTCCAGGTTACAAAGCTCTAAAACAGCTCCATTATGAAAGCAGCACACACCCTTAGCCTCAGTGATGGGAATGGCACTGGTATAATACTCTGAACACAGAGTCAGCCATTAGCTCAAATAGCTTGATTTGGCCCAATTGTTGTTCATACCCTGGTATACATTTGCTAAAATGCCTGTGGTGCCTTTCAATACTACTTAACTATAGCCTGTCCTCCAGGAAATGTCAGGGGCAGCCACCTCCGGTGACACGCAGACATGTGCTAGTTAGCACAGGTTTGTCACTAGGATTTTAACTTGATACACTTTCGTATTATTTTTCTATTTAAAATATGTTCTTTTACCCCCCAAAACAAAACACTTACACCCCTAAACAACATTGCATTGTGGGGCTGTGGACTTGCCTCTTAGAGACTATTTTTTTTAGGTAGTATATTAATAAGGAAGCTGGTTACAGAGCGCTGGTAGAAAGAAAATGCATTATTTTCCTTTGCTATATTTCTTAACTGTTTCTTTGCATCTATATCAGAGGTCCTAATCCATAGGTCTCAACCCCCTTGGGGATCACATATCAGATATTCGGTATATCAGATATTTAGTTTACAATTTATAATAGTAGGAGAATTACAGGTATGAAATAGCAACAAAATAATTTGTTGTTCGGGTGTCACCACAACATGAGTAACTGTTCCAGGACCACAGCATTAGAAAGATTGAGAGTCACTGAGCTAGACTGCTCAAAGGTGTTTGCTTGACTGTCATTACAACAGACTTAGGTAATGACAGGATGAAGTTCAGCCTAATCAGGCTGGACTCTATAATTGTGCATTGCTCATTTAATGATGCACATTGTGCATTACCAGGGTCATTACATGAAATTAGGGTTTCTTAAGACTGACTTCAAGAGCATCACAATAGGTGAGGGACAAATACTCTTTGATCTTTGTGGGAGCCAGCAGAGGAAGTTCTTTACTTCCAACCATTATCATCTGCCAGAGTAGGACTCAGCCATTGAGAAATTCAACAAGAGGCCTGCGTCTCCGTAGTTTACCCTGAAGCCGTGCCTGGTTGCAAGAACCACCAGCTGAGATTATCTGAGCACCACCCAAAAATAGACCATATGAAGGAAATGCCTAATAATCCAACTGCTGTAGATAGGATCACCTGGTGGGACACACCCACCAGGACACCTCTAGACAGATGTCAGCCAATCAGGGCTCCTAAACCTCAGAAACCTCTCACCCCCACCTTTGCTACTATAAAACCCTATTCTAACTGAGCTCGGAGCTCTCTGTTTATTCCAATACGTTGGACATGTGGAGAGACCGAGTTTGCAAACTTGCATGAAATAAAGGCTCTTTGCTTTTACATATGGGACTCGGTCTCCTTGTTGGCTTTTGCAGGGACTTCATGGATTTGTGCATAACAATGTCCAGGGTGGTGACAAACTCTCGGGCAAGTGTGTAAGCTGGGCATATGTTCACGGATTCTGATAGCACTGGAGTTAATCAAAAACAAGTACAGTGCAATAAGAGTTATGATTGTCCTCTGGCATCTTCCCATGCAATGGCGACAGGTGAGAAATTTATGTAAAATACATTTTGTTAGACATTTTGGTGAAGATCAGTATAGTGCTTTAACAATTCTAATATTATTAAGTTGATTTTTCTGCTGGAGTAGTGGCTAATACTGAAATCTAGAATGATCCTGTAATTTTTGAGTGATTGATAATTTTATGACAATACTTTTAAACTCATATCAATAATGTCTGAATTGAAGTGAGTTTGACTATTACAGGAGCATATATATTTTGGTATTGTCATTCTGGTATGAAATTAATGGTTGGCAAAGTGAGGTATATGGGCTTAATTGTTCAAGATTCATGGACAATACAGTCTGGTCACACATTAAATAAACATTTGGTTGTCTTTTTCTGGAAAAGCATCCAAAATAAGATTTTAAATATTCTAAATAAAGGAAAGAACTTCTGTCACCAGTCCCAGAAGTACATTTAAGAAGAGTTAGGGGAGCTGGAGAGATGGCTCAGTGGTTAAGAGCATTGCCTGCTCTTCTAAAGGTCCTGAGTTCAATTCCCAGCAACCACATGGTGGCTCACAACCATCTGTAATGAGGTCTGGTGCCCTCTTCTGGCCTGCAGGCATACACACAAACAGAATATTGTATACATAATAAGTAAATAAATAAATATTTAAAAAAAAAAGAAGAGTTAGAAGTGATCTAAATTCATTGCAGTTCTGACACATATACTCTAAAACACTGAGGTCTAAAAACAAGAGTCACATGACTGCCTAAAACTGGAATGGAACATATTAGATTGCTCTATATTCTTAACAAATAACCACAATTGTAGCATCTTAAAACAATCTCCACCTATTACTTCCTAGTTTATCCCTGTCTATTACTTCCAGGTTTCTATAGAGCAGAGTGTCTTGCTTATTTAGTTAGTTAGGGTCCTGCTGAGAAAGAAATCCAAAGGACAGTAGTGTTATGTTCCGTTCTGGAAGGTCACAGAGACAGTTTAGGTGGTGACAGAATTCAGTGCCACACAGCTGTATACAGAGGTCCCAGGGTTTGTTGACTGTGATCTGGGAGGCTTTCCCAGTGTTAGAAAGTCCCTGTGCTTTCCTTGTTTGCTAGCCCTCTTACTTCACCTCCAAAGTGCACACCTTCAAGCTTAACCCTCACCTTACATATGTTTTAAAAATCCCTGATTTTCTGCCTCACTCATACACGTGAACTGGCCCTTGTGATTATACTGACCCACCCAGAAACTGGATACTCATGATAAATTGAAGGTGAATTCCCAGCCACTCTGTCTGTAAATTTCCAGGCATCATCCAGGAGTGAGTGAAGTAGTGGGGGAAAGTGGACTAATCAAAGAATATTAGACACTATCATACAAAATACCACATGCTCACCTTAAATTACAGATACAGTCGTTGGAATACTCTTAATCATAAGGGAAGTTCTAGCTCTGTATCCTTAGCAAAATATAAATTAGTTCTTGCATTTTTTCTCAATTTTTACTTTTATTAACATTATATTATTTTTGGACACTCTTCCCTCATATATTCATTTCTGTGCATCTCAGTCCATCTCCTTTATAGTAGTAAATATATGCCCGGAATTAAATGGAAATGCCCATGGTCTTTGAATAATAAAAGTCAATTGTAATAACATTGGGGAAAAGAATCATTTCTTATTAATAATTTTTTTTGTAAAAAAAATCAAGAGGAAAGGGTTTCTCTATTCTCCATATACTTAAATTGGTATCTGTAAAAAATAAAGAAAAGAAAAGAAAAAAGAAAACAGAAATATTTCTTAGTGAAAGCAGTGTATACTTGGTAAAACTTTATTCTAACAAAAGATTATTCAATATGAAATTATTCATCAGTTTCTACTGGCCATATAGTATATTTTTGATCATACAACTTCTCAACAAAAAGATCTCTAAAAGACAATATACTACTATAAAATTTACTTCCTCAACTGACAACAGTAACTCCAGCAAAGTCAGCCACATTTCAAGTTTGACCAACTGAACATATGCTGGTACAGAAGGTAGATAACAAAGTAGCTACCATGACAACTGAATTTGACCACCTGTTTTGGCTTCATTGGGAATGTCTCATAGCTCATGTTTTTGAACATATGGTTCAAATATGCTGGTGAAAGACACGGATTAATTTGAACCCCTCTAGCAGAAAGATTAGAGCCAAAAAAAAAAAAATCTAGCAAGGAGAGAAACACCAAAAGTCTAGGCTAGCCAGTTCAGTGATTCTGTTCCAGGAACTAGCTTACCATAAAGTTAGATCATAATCTTGAAAATAATCTTGAGAAACAGGGAGTTACCCTCTTGTGATTATTACTGGTATTTTTGGAATTTTCCAATGATGTCCTCTCTACCCCCTTTGGGTTATTAGGTTATGGTTTCTTCCCTTAAATAACCCTTCTTCCAGCTACTCGGGGTTGAACTCTACCCCTGTATGAGAAATTGATGGAGGAAGGTCATTGGTTAAAAATTAAAGAAACTGCTTGGCCCTCATAGGTTAGAACATAGGTGGGTAGATTAAACAAAACAGAATGCTGGGAGGAAGAAGAAGTGAGCTCAGACTCGATAGCTCTCCTCTCTGGGGCAGATGCGATGAAGCTCCGACCCAGGATGGATGTAGGCTAGAATCTTCCCTGTAAGCGCATCTTGGGGTGCTACACACATTATTAGAAATGGGCTAGTCCAGGTGCGAGAGTTAGCCGAGAAGAGGCTAGATATAATGGGCCAAGCAGTGTTTAAAAGAATACAGTTTGTGTGTTGTTATTTCGGGGTGTAAGCTAGCCAGGCAACCAGGAGCTGGGGTGGTAGGAACATAGCCCGCAGCTCCTACTACAAGAAATGAGTTTCATACCCAGTGCACTGGTTCCTGTCCTGTCAATAAACCTTGTGTGATTGCAGCAAGGATGGTCTCTCGTGAGTTCCTGGGGGGTTGTGTTATCCCGAGACTTGAGTGAGAGTCTTCCCACTCCGGGTGTCTTTCACTGGTGTCTTTTGAGAAGGTTTGAGAAACACTAAGAGGTGGAGCTTATTCCTGGGGTGTATATTGTCGTAGGAGCTGAGGGCTGCGTTCCTGCCACCCAGCTTCTGGCTGCCTGGCTAGCTTATGCCCTGAAATAACAACACACAAACTGTATTCTTTTAAACACTGCCTGGCCCATTATATCTAGCCTCTTCTAGGTTAATTCTCACGTATTAATTTAGCCCATTTCTAATAATCTACGTAGCACCACTAGGTGTGCTTACTGGGAAAGATTCAGCATGTCTGACCTGGTGGCGAGTGGCTGCATCGCGGCTGGCTCTGAGAGGAACTGCCCTGCATCCGAGCTCACTTCCTCTTCCTCCCAGCATTCTGTTCTGTTTACTCCACCCACCTATGTTCTAACCTATGAGGCCAAGCAGTTTTTTTATTAATTAACCAATGACCTTCCTCCATCAGTATATTTGAGGTTGTATAGTCTCATATTACTTCTTGTTCTCTGCTTTCTGTGTGGATAGGCTCTTCCAGTTTCCTGCTCCTGCCACGTGCTAACACACTTTCCATCATGGACTCTCTGTCTGAAGGGATAAACCAACTTTTGTTTTTTTAAATGCTTTTGTTTATGTCATTTTATCACAGCAACAGAAAGCAAAAAATAGGGAAGCTACAAGAATGTATATTTTAAAGTTATATAAGTACACAAATTATCATAGAACAACTATTATTAGAGGATGTACATATGAATTGCTTATATTAACAATTATGAGAGATATTTACTATAAGTTTAACAATCAAAGTAGTTTGAAAGTAGACAGTAGACACTTGAGGTTTATTTTAACACTCTGACTACTTTTAGCATGATCCTACTCTCAAAGGTATATTTACTCTCTGGATTTTTTTTTTAGCATTCATATCAAAGCCTGATACCTAGGCTTCATAGACAATATTCTTGTTAACAGAGCCTACTTATTAGGTTAACTTTGAAGCCACCATATTCTTCATCAAATTTGGAAAGCCTTTCCTTGAACTTCAAACAATAATTTCCTTTTAAACAAAGTACAGATCAGTGCTTTCCAAAACAGCTATGCAATGATATGGGCACGGTGCTAGATGCATGCGAAAACTCGGGACACTGTGAATGTGAGGTTGGCTCTCCTGTTTCACTTGGATGGTTAAAACAATTTCTTTGGCTTAGATAAAATTTAGGCATGTATGATCATAAGACCTGTTCACAATGATTATTTATAATATATTATTTTTAAAATTTCAGTGTACTCAAATATTAATCAAACTGAATAAAGGACAAAAAAATGTGATCTGTGAGTTAAGATTAATATAAATATAATTTAGTTCAACACTTTTCCCTTAACGCAGACATTCAGAAAGTTTCGAGATTCTTTTGTAATCCTCCTCGTTTCTCACCTTATAAAGATAACAAACTTTTGACATATTTCAACAATTTCAATTTTCAAAAAGATTTTCATGTACGAAGAGTGAGAATGTGTTCTTTTGATACTTTTACCATATTATATCTATGGATTCGAAAATGACTTTCTTCATAAGAAAACACTTCAAGTATTTTTAAACTCCCTTTCCTCTTGATGTTGTCTTTTCTCCACTTAGGAATCTTAATCCTTTTCAAAGATTTCTCCTCTTCCTCCTTTGTGCTCGACCAGGAAGTTAGACAAAGCAGCTGAGATCTCAGACGTTGGCATTAGTCATACTGAGCTCTGAAATCTCTTTCTGTTCCATGATCAAACATGTGTTTGGATCGCTGGTAATTTTACCTCTCTAAGGCTTTATTTCTTCTGGCACTTCTATCACGTTAAGCAACTTATCCAAACTCTCTGAGTCTTTATTCTCTTCAGTACCATTAGCTTCATCTTGAATCAAGTATTAACTATTTCTAAGCCCTTATATCTTCATCTGTATATGGCAATAAGGCAGTGGCTATGGTGGATTAGTAAAGATAATCACCATGAAACACGTATAAAGAACTTCTGTAATATGAAACTTACTTTACAGTATGTAACTCTTTCTGGCCTGCTTCTGCCTTAATCATTTTTTGCCCATATATGCCTGTTTCCAAATATATGAATTCACATGCTAAGGCAAAATGTAAGGTGTTAGCCACTTTCTTAGATACTGTAAGCCCAGGATAGGGACGGTGAGAGAAGGAAAAGAACAAACTTTCTCCCTTTGTCTGATGTTTACTTCTTTTAAAGTAGCTGCAGAGATATATAAAAGGTCCCACAACAGGAGGTTTCCTTGTAATGCTGGAATTCCCTGGAACAGTAACTTTGGGAGAGATGCAAAATAGAAGTTATACACAAGGGGAAGGAGGTAAATGTTTCTGCTTCAGCCTTCTGTTTCTTATGGCTGCCTATCCAATGATGTTTTTGTCTTTGGTCCACAGCTGCTGCTTGGAATCCAGATCTGGAGGTATTGCAAGTCAACAGAATGGTAGTATACTTTCAGGCCCAAATAGAGACAATTAAAATGGACTATGGTGAGATATAGCTTATTAGTAGGTGTGATTTTAGTCCAACGAGACTTACGAAAAAGAAACAACAAATCTTTAGAAGAAAAGTCAGAAATTAGGGGCCAGCCTGAGAAACAAGCATGGCCAGGTCTCAACCAAACAAACAAAATTAAAAACAAGTCCTAAAAAGCAAAGAAGAACGATAAGAAGTGTATGAAACTATGATCAAATACCTTCTTGTGAACACACTCTTTTTAAATTAATGCCCAAACAAATGAGACACCAACACAGGAAATTATTAATGATGTTCACATTAATATTGTAGGAGTTTTAAAAATTACAGTGATGTTTCAATGTATATAAATATAATGGAAAGGCTCTGTGTTGATAATCCAGACATACCTAACCTTAGCTAATTATTTTTGTGGTGATAACACATGCCATCCACTAAATTATTTTTGTTGTTGCTAGTTGATACTAAATTAGTCTTGACTGGTGAGGTGACTTGATACTTAAAGGTGCCTGGTTTACATAGTCATCTTCTCCGTGAAGTGCAATCTTATTTATAGGAAAGAATTTCTTCTTTTCCAAGGGGAGCTTTCTTGGAGTGTTTCTATCCAAACATTTAGATAGAAAGATGGAAACATTTACAAATAGTTTTTTGTTATTCCATCAAGTATTTATTAATTTTTATCCCATACCCGCTTCTTGTCTGATCTTTCCTAGGAACTCCATAACTCTCAGTCTCTGGTCAAGTCCTAAAGAAACAAGGCTACATATGAATCACATATATTATATTATTTTTCTTCTTAGTAATGTAAAAAATGTTAAAAGAGTAAAGAAAAATTCATAACATATTTCTATGTAACCCAAAGTATACCCAAAATGCTTCTATGACAGCATTTACCTAATTAACTTTTTAAGATTCCACCAATTTTTTGTTATACTTGTTTTTAAATCTTGTTATTTGTTTACTACTTCCAGTACATTTTTGGTTGTACTAATCATTTCTGAAGTGCTTAATCAACATACATATTTAATAGTTCTTCTATTGGATGTCCAGTTCAATATTATGACAGTCTATTTACCTCTCACAAGATCATACACCCAAATTTCTGAAATTATTTTCCTCTTCCACATGAATTTTCTTTTTGATTATATGTGAGGTGATGACAATACCTTTATTCTTATTCATCTATTTATCAACACAACGCACTTACCTCACTGTATAAAGAACCTTCACCTGTTGATTATGAAAGGTTACTAGGCTGTTATAATACACTTTGCTAATTCTGAAGACATTTTATCATCATCTTTATTTATCTCTATTGTATTCTTGATCCTATCTGCCATGATTCTAGTAGTCTTATGGGCAAATTAACAAAAGAAACTGTGCAGATACACTGTGTTCAAGTCTTAGCCCCACTGGTGACAATATCTGTGGTTTCTCCTAGAAATGTAATCTCCCAATTTATAATCAGGATGACGAAAAGAAGACCTCATAAGTTCCCTAGGGTGGTGCCATTTTGCTGTAAGTTGAAAGACTTCATCAAACCATGCTCTAACCAGCTAAGCACACAAACCTAGAGATGTTAGAATTTAAAAATCTGTTTTGTTTTTACTATAATACCTAAAGAATTTGCCCTTAATTTATGATACAATATTGATTCATTGGTTCACAATGGTTAAGAATTTCCTGGAAAGTTTTGAGTCTGATAACTTTCATAACTATTAAAATTGACTTTTCCTAAATGTATTAATTAACTATTGGTATTGAAATTTTGTATTTTCATGCTTTATTCACAATGGGCTAGATAAATATTAGCTACCTAATACTATTAGGTGCTACTGAGTATTTCAGTACCAGGTAGATAGAAGCTAGATAATTCCTTTTTATTTTTCCTGAAAGTCCACTTTGAACAACCAAACTTGTGGAAAAATAAAAGAATAAGCTTTAACAATACCTAGGGCAAGTCAGTCTTTTTACCTGGCATTCTAACATTTTACCATAATAACTCACACTGATTTGGCAGAATTATACTTTAAAAAAAATATTCCCAATCTTGCTTGGAATTCACTAAGTGGATCAGGTTCAGCTTGGACTCACAGAGGTTCACCTGCCTCTGCCTTCTTTGTGTGGAGATTAATGGTGTATGACATAATTTAATTTCCTACCTTACAATTACACTTTTTAAAATACCAAGTGTTAGGGAAAATGTGTGAAGCTTTTAAGAAAGAAGCACTCCTTTATACCCCTCCACATGAGTGCAAAAATTAAAAAAAAATGTGCATTTTCATCTAAATATAATAGATTTGAGTATCTGCCAGAAAGCTTATATTTATTATTAAAAGCAACACCTAGAGACATTTGATTAAAACTGGAATCTGAATAACACACACACACAAACACACAGAAACATACATATACCACACATACACGATTAACTTAATGGACATCCTTTTGAAGAGCCATTATCTCTGTAACCAAGCAATCAATGACTAAGCAACAAACCCCAGTGGTGTTGACTACAGTATAATATTGTTTTTGTCAGATCAGAAAGGTTCAACGGGATCCTTTGTGTACACTCCATCCAATCACTGGTTTTACCAGTGGTATTAAATATTTTATCCCAAATGACTAGACATCAAAAAATGAAGATCAATGATTTTGAGGCTGGTGAATTTTTAAAGTTACTCTTATGCATTATTGTAATCACAGTATTGCGTAGTCACAAGCTATAACCCTTTAATCATTTTGTCTTTATATCATTCTTTGAATAAAGAGTTTCTAGGATCTGCATAGATATAAAACACTTTTTAAAAAAGGATTGTGTTGATTATTACTTTTCTCTTCAAACTTTTCGTAATGCTAACGTTGTACAAGGTAATCAAAGTTAGCACCTCGTCTAAGTTGTAGCATTGAAAATAAGAAAAATTTAAAATGAGTAAGATTGAAGTTAAATCAGGAAAGTTCAAAACATACAGATGAAAGAAAAACTAATGAGATACATAGGTGGGCTTTTGAGGGGAGAACGAGGGGCCTTTTTTTTTCTTCTAGGGCAACCTGGCACTTCAGCCTATGGCATTAGGTTGCTAAAGCCAAACTAGCAATCAATAAATATCATGAACCACAACCCACCTGAATCTGATTACTCAGTGGTTAGAGAGCTGAGACCCAAAGCCTCTAAAAAGAATCCTAAGCTTGTGACATTTACAAAGCTGTTTCTAAAGACAAAACAGGTAGGAAAGGTCATGACAGACTAAGGCTTTTGGGGGGCAGGAAAGGGAGCTGTTCATCCGCTGGAAGATTAAAGGATTCAAAGTTGTAGAGAGGAAAGTTTGTAATTTTTCTGAACATAAGAAGTATATTTTTCATACATATATGTGCCATGAATCTGCAGCTGGGAAAAGCAAAATTGAGTGCTGTTTTTCCATTTCTCCAGGAAACCCGAGGAATGCTAATTCTTCTCTTAGTGTTAAGCTCTAAATTCATGCTAAGTTAGATAGAATCAAATCTTCCTCAGTCTTGTGTATATACTGATGATGTCTTAAATCATGTTGTAATTGTACAACTGTAAGACAAGGAGGTCATTAAAGATTGACTTTGAATTGTGGCACCAATTTTTAACTTACAAAAGTCTTGATGACAATCATTAGAAGCTGTCAGTTAACTTCTCCAACAGAGACTAAGACTTGTACATTAATTAACTCATGATTTACTTACATTCTGATGTTATAAAATTTTAGCATTCATTGGAAGCCATCCACTTCTATTCAGTTCACTAGAAATGTTGATAAAAAGATTTGCTGGCCGGTTTTCACGTTTTTACATTTTTTTTGTGGCAATATTTTAAAACTATTTTCATGAATGCCTTCTATGGTGCATGTCCATGTGCAAGCATGTACTTATGTACTACAGTTAAAGTATCAAGGGGCTTAATGATGCATGGAAAGTTAAAATACAAATCAGTAAAGTAAAGGTTTATTCACTATTGAATGCAAATAAAAATATTAATTGACTGAAAGTAAAATCATTCATATTCAAAAACATTGTTAATCAAATAAAGTAAGGTGTTCTATACAGCTCTAGCTTCTCCTTACTCTAAACTCAATGCCACAAGGGTTTCCAAGTGACAACTCTCCAAAACTTACCCTTTAGAGGGAGATCACTAGGCCAAGGTTAGCAGTTATATGACTCTGCAATGTGACAATTTGATATTTTTACTCTCAACCTTTATAACTTGTCCTTCTACCCTTACCACATGCACATAGTATTCAAAGGCTGTCAAAAGGGTATTACAAATTAAGATTATTGATGTTTATATCAGTTCATCTGTATTTGGTTAGCACAATTTGAAAACTGTGAAAGAGTTGAAACCCCATTTTTATTTATTTTTTTTTTAAAAGGAGCTACAGTCTTAATAATATGACTTGCTTCACAATTGGTCCCTCTGCAAAATCTGTGGTAAAGATGATTAAAAAGGAGAAAAAGAAAACAGTATTTGCATTCATTCTGGTAATAGAATATGAAATTAAAGCGTGAACGGATTAATGTTTTAAAGCTTGACTCGCAGAGATAAAGCTAAGGTATTAGAACAGACGACAGAACGGGTTTCGGGACAGACAGGCAAAGAAAAAGCAGCCAATGCCTTAAAGATGAGTCAACCCAGAATGGAATTACAAAATGATTAATGAACACAAACGAGAAACTGTACAAGGAAAGAGAGCTGGGTGAGACTTCTTATGGGATTCGATGCCGTGGCCATTTACAGATAATGAAAGGAGCCGGGCGAAGCTAAGGAAATGCTTTCATGCCATGGCAAAGTCATCTGTGAACAGTTTAAATTACCCTAATCACCTCCCCTCCAGCCGTCACTAGGCTCTGACTCTTCAGTTACTTAAAAAAAAAAAAAAAGAGGGAGAGAGAGAGAGACAGTTTGGGGAAATGAGTTCTGGGAATCTAAGCTGCAAAATAATTATACACACACACCGTTTTAGCATTTTAACAATGCAATCCCAAACATTTGTTCTCATTAGAATGCAAATCGACTCATTTAAGAAACCCACAAGAGAATTCCACCACACTCAGCTTAAAAAGCGCAATGGTATTCAAAATATTATTAATAAATGCCAAGTATGGAAAAGCCAGTTTGCTTTGCCAACCACTCAGGCTAGATAAAAGGCATATACTTACATTTCCATTCCTTTTTTTCCCCCAAAACTAAATTTGGTTTAATTGAAATTTAACAGTTGAACTGGTCTGGGATAGACTTCAAAAGGAAAACAACAACAGAAAAAGTCAGGGTGACAATCCCTCTGTTGTCAAATAACTTTCACATTCCCAACAGTCAGAGTCTGTCATGTAGACGGAAGGCAACCATTTATCCTGAGCAGGGTCTAATTTTATTAGCCTAAATTGTTGCTAATTGTCCTACCCCTGGTAGACAGAAGATTGTTTGGGCATTGTTTCATTGTAAATAGGGAATTTGGAACAGAACTTAAAAATGTGAGCCTTCTTTTGCAAAACTTTAATAACACTTTCAAAAAAATCTTCATTCTACGTAATGTAAGGATTTTACTATGCTAAAAAAATAATGCATAGTATAACTGTTCTGAATTATAATACAAAGAAAGACACAATGATTTCTTCTAAAATGGATCATTTAGCTTGCTTTTTGACTCTGAATTAACTATATATCAATGAATATAACTGATAAATTGAATAATCGGTTGACTTTTATTCAGACTTCTGCATATATTTGACTGTTCTATTCAACTCTTTCATCTATCTGTCTATATATCTACCACCTATCTATCTATCTATCTATCTATCTATCTATCTATCTATCTATCTATCTATCTATCTATCTACTTATCAACCATCTATCATCTCTGAATCTATCATCTCTCTATCTTTTCTCTCTCTTTCTCTTCTGTATCCTTCCTGATGAAATTTCGTGGAACTCTCTAAGACCTGGCCATTTAGACTGTCTCAAGGAAATGTTGACTACAAGTCACTTTATTTTATGCATCATACATATACCAAGGGAGAAAATTCAAAATGTGGACACAGAGATATGTGGTTAAAGAGTTCTATCCTTCAGAGACATGATATCATTTTAGTAATTTTAACATAAAATCATACAAGAATGGATTGTTCAGAAGTAAAGAGAAGTTCTTAAGTACTTAAATATTTGTTGTTTTAAAGTTTTAGCTTTTAAAAGTTTAGTGATGAAAATATGAAATTAGACAGGATTTTACTGAACTATCAAAACCAGAAAAGCAGACATGCACACACACACACACTTCTTAAAGGATAAATTCCTAAACTATGGCCCTGTTCATTATAGTGAAATGTAAATTGAAAACAATTAGCCATGCATCTACCCAATCACTAACAAATATCTATTTTAATTTTAAATGTATACTCAAAATGAGAAGATAGTTATGTTTAGGTTATTTATGTGGTGTAAACATTAACAAAACTGAAAATCATTCAGGACTAGTGACTTTTGAAATGATTCACTCAGACTCAGATCTCAGATTCTGAACCCTGATATGACTATTTTGGTGGTATGGCTTTCACATACACAATTCTAGGTTAACTAAGTACTGTGACTAACACCCTCACCTGCAAGAAGATTATTAGAAGACAAGACACTAGATAATTGAAAACATAGAGACAAGGTCATTTGAACGTAGGTTGGACAGAAGCCCTCTATAATCTGAGAGGTTTTAGAGGAACCAACTAAGCAGACAATTTGGCCTTACGCTGTCATTCCTCAGAACTGTGAATCACATGTTCCAGGATTCTTTGTCCTTTTTTGTTTGTTTGTTTAATAATCATTGTACAGTTTTTGTTCCTTCTTCAGGTTTAGTACTTAAGTTAGATGAACGAACATGTATTTCCAGTATGGACAACAGAGAGAAAAGGTCTTTTATTAAATGTATACAAATAAGCTACTTTTGAATCAAAAGATAGATGAGAGAGAATATTTCTGGGGTTGTATATTCTACAGAAAACAAACAAACAAAAACAGATGGATGGCCTCAGGAGAGTTATAATGCTCCGACAAAAGTAGGTGGAAAATACCAAGAGTAACATTCACCGTTAACTTCTGAGAATGAAAATCAAAAAGAGAATGCCAACCCAACACTGTTAAAAGACTTGTGTCTGTCTCTCAGAATTTTCTCCCAAACAGATGGCATACAAGTGGAAGCAAAATGGGCTCCTTTCTATGGGTGCTTGCTGGATACTACCAAATTTAAACACAGAGAGGTGTAGATAGAGCAAATGCACATGTGTTGGTTTGTCTCGCCCTGTGGCTATTTTTTCTTAACTACATCCACTTCTGACGACACACCTATTCCTAAAGCACCAAGTGAAATTGGGCACAGTGAAAGGCAATTTTATAAAATGTTTGTCACATTAAAAAAACAAGTGCAGAAAGGAGAAATTGGAAAAGATATGAATAACAGATAGTTACAGAAAGTCAGAAGACGATCAACTGTGAATTTGTATTTCAGTTTTGTGATTCCAAAGAATCCACTGGACTAAAGGAAACTCAGAGGATGCTTTTCAGCTGGGGAAATACTCTGAATTCCAGTGTTTTATACCAAGTATTGGGAGTCCAGGATTGGTTTCAAAATCTTAAATTATATACAGTGTCTCCTTGAAGTATTCTTACTACAACTTGCACTCAGCAGAGTTTCTGACCTAACATCCATTAAAAAGAAATATGAACGAAAGGATTGCAGTAAATAACATCCCAAGGAAGCAAAATGAAATAATAATATATGGGGTTAGTGGGATGAATGAAATATTACCAGGCTTGATGGATTGGTCAGTGGCACGGGAGTAATGAATTGTGTAAGAAAAATATTCTTATATATACTGAAATGAATAAGAGCCAAAGGCTGTGATACCTAGGATTTCTTTGAAAATCCTTTTGTAAGGTGAAAAAATGAAAGATTACCCATGAAGCTAAATGATTTGATTTTAATTTAATTTTTAAATTATAAAATATAATCAATATTAGCTGAAATACAATATGTAAGCAAAATTTCCAAAGTTTTGCAAAATCAACAAGAGGACTAATTAGTTTCCAGTCTATCCACATTTCTCTAAGGAAATGGAATCACAAAACAAAGTAGGCTGTGCTCAATGCCATGATCAAGAGGACGGGGAGTGTTCTCTACAATGGATTCTGAATATGTCTTTCTTTTAATGATGAGCTAGATGGTTTCTACTCTGGGCTGCAGAAAAAGCATCAAGTTAGTATACCAGAGGCCTCTACTGAAAACATAATGCTTTAAAAAACCCTTTTAATGCTGCCCATCATCTAAAAAGCATTCTAGGCTGTTAATGCAATAGTATAAGCTTCTGTTTTCTAGTATGATTATGCAGTGGCAGGGAGGAGTAACCGTTCTTTTTGATATGGCATGTGCTCTGCTGTCTCCATTTATTACAGTGTCACCTCAATATTAAACGTCACGAGCCTGTTTAGTGCAGAGCATTTACATCTGCAACTCTGATGTGTTGAGGTCAACGCTACTTAGACTTCTGTAACTTGTTTCATTACATGCATGGTGAAATCACAGCTCAAAAGTTCATGATCTGATACTATTAAGCTTGAGTGTGCCACCTTAAGCTTAGCAGATTCCACATTCACCTACTCTACTGTTTGTCCCTGTTAACACGTTATTAATTGGCTGAGCGGGTCTGTCAATTAGATCTTAGACACAGTACTTATCTTGTTACGCTATCTACCAATGACAGACCATAAGCCAATATACTAGTATTAGTAGCAATGTACTTTTTTTTGGATGATAATCTCTATTTTAACAAAGGATTGAGGAGGCTTTACAGGCAAGTCTTAGTTTAACCTGGTCACTCAGTGTTGCATACTTGTGTTTATAATACTGCCATGAAGTTTTCTAAACTATAAAATTATATCATTTTCACACAAGGTACATTTTAAAAGAAACTATATATGTGCATATGTATTTTTTTTCTGATTTTTTTTTCATTTCAAAAACAGAAACAACCAACATTGTTTCAAGTTACCGAATTTTGTGAAGTGACGTTATTAACAGCATTTCCTTATTTTATGTTTACTTAAAAACTAAGCAGAATTCTATGTTATTTAAATAGAAATTTTAATAGAGTCTAAATATCATGTTCTTATGTCTTTAATATTTCAGGGATAAAAATAAGTAATGTATTTATCACATGTTTATACACACACAGAAACACTTGGTGTTAATTTCTTAGTCGTGAATAACGATAATTATTTTGTAATTAGACTTTTGTCACACTCTGTTTATTTAAAACGCATTAATGTACTCTTGAAGGCAAAAATTACATTTTCAATTAACTATAAACTCCTTGAAATCAGAAATTATTTCTTAACATTCTTTTAGCATAAACTCATAGTGCAGCATTTAATAAGATTTACTGATTGGTAAGTTCTTGAGATTTTAGTAAAGCGTACATCGTAACATTAGCTAATTGGTAAAACAAGCATACATGAATCGCTTATATTTTCTAATCTGTGGAAATAGAATGTTCTGGCATTTTTATTTGTTCTCATGTATTAGTTTTTTCCCCTGAATATAATGATTTGTGGATTTTATTTGGTTTTGTTCTTGCCTTTTGAAATACTCAAGCAATCAGATGTGACAGGCCTTGCAATTATTCTTTGGGGGAGGTGCCCCTGCTTGCGTAATGTTTGTTTTCCTTGAGCTTTCAATCATGACAGACATGTAATTATTACACAACTGTTTTTTAAAACCATCACAACAGCTACTTATTTATAAAAATGAGAAAGAACCTACAGATACATATTTACCCATTAAACTGTGGGAATGCTTCTATTTCAGTGCAGCGGTTATATTAGTAAGTGTGTACGTTGTAGGAGAGATTTCGTAAAACTAGCGTCCAGATGAATACAGTTCTTACTGATATGGTCCCATTCCCAGGTATGAATCAGGCTTCATTCATTAATTATTCTGTGTTACTCGGTTATAATGACATTTAATAAAATAAGTTGGTCAATACAGAAGTAAATTTATTATACTTAAACTTCAAAAATAGACCCTTACTAAGCAGGAAATATATTTTCCTACACTTACCAAATATTACCTGAGTAAGTAACTTAGGTGAACTCTGCACTAAGCATAGCTTTAAGTCCACATGGAGCATGCAAGACTGAGATACAGAAAATATGTTCTCGTATACCAAATTGTATATAATAGCTCCTTATGTGGGCTTGTGGTTATTTACTACACTGAAAGTTTTAATATTCTGTGACTTGGCCAATTCCACGGTTCTATTTTTCATCAATTTTTAGAATAAAATTAAAGCAATGTTCCTTCCTTTCTGATGGGTCGTTAGCATGTTCATTTAAAACTCTATCACATTTTGATTCTTGTTACGGTTGTTGATGGATATCTTTACTAACTCAAAGTACGGGCATTGACTGCACTAGCACCACTAAAGTAGGAGAGTTAGAAGAGTTACTACACACACACACACACACACATATATAATGTATACAATATTCTGTCTGTGTATATGCCTGCGAGCCAGAAGAGGGCACTAGATCTCATTACAGATGATTGTGAGCCACTATGTGGTTGCTGGGAATTGAACTCAGGACAATTGGAAGAGCGGGCAATGCTCTTAACCACTGAGCCATCTCTCCAGCGCTGAGTCACTACTTTTTTAGCCTAATATTTTACTACCTGTTTATAAATTTATATGATAACTCTGGTGTTCTAATAGGCAAATACCAAATGTGTGTGTGTGTTGTGTGTGTTCATGTATGTGTATAGTGTGTGTATGTGTGTGTTTGGAAAGGAAAATGTACCCACCATAGACCATATTTGTACTTTGTACTCTCTCCCTTGTGTTTTCGGTTAGTGTGTGTGTGTGTGTGTGTGTGCGTGTGTGTGTGAGTGAGTGTGTTAGGAACATATGGGTCATGTTCCAATTTCTAGTTTTTGTGGTGTTCTGCCTTTGACTTTTCTGTCTATTTTGTTGTACCTGGCAGCTTATAACATGCACATCTTCTTTCAAATCTCATCTGTCTATATATATTTTCCTGTTCTTAATTCCTCAATAAAGCAACCCCATCACAGGTTTTGCTCCTATCTCATTAGTATCTCAGTTGATGTTTTTATGCTTATGAGTCTTATCTATGTATTATGCTATTATGTATATATTTATAATATAAGTATATATGTTATATATATACTTACTGTTTGTATGTTATCTATATCATCATAGTTATAAAAACATGGGTAAATGGTAACAGCATTAATATTTACTACATAATCACTTTTAAGTCATTAAGAATTCTAGAACCAGGTGGTGGTAGGTAGTACATGACTTTAATCCCAACACTTGGAAGGCAGAGGCAGGCAGATCTCTGTGAGTTCACAGACAGCCTGTTCTACAAGAGCTAGTTCCAGGACAGAATCCAAAGCTACAGAGAAACCTTGTATCAAACATCCTCCCCCAGAAAATTAATTCTAAGGACATTATTTAACACACTGAATCATTGAATCCTCATAGTAGGCCTATAATCTAGGTACCATTATTATACTTATTTATGAATTAATAAATGGAATAACAGATTTGGTGGCTTACCACCCACACTTTCATGTTAAACACATAACGCTTCCTGCGAAGCTAACTGTTCTATATCCTCTCTCCCTCTACTTGACTGTATTCAAACTTCTTTTGGTTCACAGCCAATACTTCGAATTAGAACTGTAACCTCCCTGAGAGATGCACATGTGTGTGTTTCCAGTAATTTAAATGATTTTTGTGGAACACTGCTGCTCAAACAAAAGTTTTCATCATTCCTTGGTTGAAACCATAATACTGAATGCCTTTTCCTCAACACTGATGGCCACATTTTGGCCATGCAACTGTGTAAAATCTTGACCTACTTGATTTTGCTAACCTGTGCTTATTTACCGAGGTGATTAGAATAGAATTCTAAAAACAAAGCCATTTCTTTGAGCGTATTCGGGTTCTGCTTTACATTTATTTTCTGTTATTCTCAAAGTGATGTTACTCTTATAAACGTTACTGGCAGGTTCTTACTCTGTGTTCCCATACTAGCTACGTATTCTCATTTTCCCTCTGTCCCTGCACTTGCTACTTTTCTCACTGTGACCAAATGCCTGACAAAATACCACTAAAGAAAAGAGGACTTCTTTTGTCTCACCATTTGTTATTATAGTGTGTTACTGTGGCCTTGAGGGTATGGTGATAGGCAGTAGAGATGACTTACTCTTATCTTGGGGTGATCTGGAAGCAGAGAAAGGAGATGCCAATATTCGATAATCTTCCCCTCCTCCCCCCGTCTTTCTTCTTTACTCAGTAATTGAACGAATTCTGGGAGTGGTACTACTGCATTCAGGGAGTTGAGGGTGTACCCACATAGCTAATACTTTCATAATATTTGTGTGCATGTTTCTTACTGTACGGTAAGAAACAGCACAGAAAAGAAACTGCATAATTTATTTTAAAGCACATTAACAAAACTTTTTCAACTATGAGACTTTATCACTGTCTTAATCTTGAGGGAGTCTTGTTGACAACCCATGTATGTTAATTCGTGATATGGTAGATTGGAAATTATCATTAATGTATCTGACTAAATAAAGGCAGAAGGTTTTTGCATCAATC
Organism: Chionomys nivalis; assembly: GCF_950005125.1. NCBI lineage: Eukaryota > Metazoa > Chordata > Mammalia > Rodentia > Cricetidae > Chionomys > Chionomys nivalis. Next base: position 22,278,058 of record NC_080092.1, read on the forward strand.
AGAATTTCTCATTTTCATATGCCATGTTTCAGTATCATCACCATTCTCCTCATCTGGATGACTGATTATTACTTCAGGTGAAGGAAGGAGGGAAATGTCAGAATCATTTTCTCAAATTATCTCTTTTTAGACTCATCCAAATTTTTGAATCAAAATCCGAAGGGGAAAAGCCCAGAGGTATAAATAATTGGAAACTCTCTGCAGGTGACTTGCGTCACCAGGTTTCTCTTCCGCTTCCACTTACATCTTACACCACCAACCCCTGATCTCTATGTGTACTAAGTACATTTTTAACTTTGTTTTATACAGTAAGTACAGGACTCTCAAGGTTTTACACAACCTAACACCCACAATTCTCCAATGATTTCTTTAACCTCAAATGTTTAAAGTTGACTTTATTTGTTTCAGATTTATGATGCATAACCAAGTGGCAACTGAGACGGCTCAGAAGATAAGAGGGCACATGGCCCTTGCAGATAGACCTGAGTTTGATTCATCGGCAGCCATGCCAGGCAATTTACAATTGCTTTTAAGATTTCTGCCTTTCCTAGGTACCTGAAGTCATATGATTATCCTCACATATATACATAATTAAAATAAATTAATAAAATTTACATAAGTCAAATAAGCTTATTGGAATATTGGGACCCCTAGTTTCAAAACATATCTTTAGACCACAGATATTGAGTGCTAAACATTTCATTTACTCTGGCATAAATATCAACATACAAGTTTTGTAAAGCATAGAAAATTCTTTAAATAGAAAAACTTCTCCTTTAAACTGTTTACATTTAGGATGTTGTGTTTTCTTCCCCCCCCCCCCTTTTTGGTTTTTTTTAGACTACAGGTTTTCTCTGTAGTTTTAGAGCCTGTCCTGGAACTAGCTTTTGTAGACCAGGCTGGCCTTGTACTCACAGAGATCCGCCTGTCTCTGCCTCCCTAGTACTGGGATTAAAGGCGTGCACCTCCACCACCCAGCTTTCTATAACTCCTTATATTGAACTAAAAGCTATACAGTCCTGGGCACATTAGTTCTGCGATCTAGCTTAATGCCTGTGTGGATGTTATCAATCACTTGGAACAAATATTAGGAATCGTTATACTCACATGCTTTTATTTATATCATTGAAATCAATGTTTATGTCTGCTAGAAAACTAGATAATAGTCAAGTAGTGTTAAGTGTACCAGTGAGATTTTTCTGCCTCACTGAGAGGCATGATGTATTTATAGCTAACTGGATCTGGCACTCATCTTGGATGAGGGTCTGTTTGATCACACCGGCCAAGTCTGCTGTAAGACATTCAACTTCATGTTCCAACTGGCTTTGGCGATACACATGTGTATCCAACATCCGCTCATCTGGCTTCTGTAATAGTCTCTCTTTAATTTGTAAAAGATTTGTTCACTTTATTAACTGATATTTATTTATTTTAGTTGACTTTTGAATTGGCAGGGTTTTTCTAAGCTTTTGATAGAGAAATGAAGTCCAAAGTTACAATGTAGACCGAAGCTCAGATGCAGGTCATAATACATCAGAACTAATCTTTCATATGTTAAAAATTCATTCTTTGTTCTAGATTTTACACAGAAAACAGAAGAGAAGAAAGGAAGACATGTAGATTATAGACATGACATGGCTATTGTCTCTGAAGCATCACAGGCTATCTAATGCCTCTTTGTATATTATTGGTGTATAGATTTTTGGTCTACATACTTTATGGAAAATTGGAGCAGTTCTATATATGAAATGAATCACAGTAGGTTTGTTAAATTGATCACCAACAATAGCAAAGCACTATCTGAAATAGAACTGTATTATGCCAAAATATAACCATTTTTGTGTGTCTAGAGTATGCAGATATTGAGTAGAGGTGTGAATACTTGTCAAACAGATTAAAAAAGCAGCATCCTGTCCATAATTCCAGTCTAGACTTACCTAAATATTTCTTGGTAGCAATTATCCCTGTCAGTGCATCACACAATTAATGATATTGATTTATTAAAATATTTGACCTAGTAAATATGATTTAACTCAATAGAAGAAATAATAATGATAATTCTTTCAGACTCGCTATGAAATCCAGTCTTTTGCTGCTAGCCAAGAAACCTTAATTTAAGCACCAACATTTAATTCTCGTCACATGATCCCATAATTAGATAAGGCAAACTGATCTTTCAGGAAATCCAAGATGGGTATGTTTATATTTTCACATCACAATTTCTTTTCCAAATAGAAGAGTCAAAGCTAGCTGTAGGTTTTCTGAGAGGAGCCGCATGCAGTCAGCATCACGTCCCTCCAAAGTCTGTAGTCTGCTTGGGGCAGGGGTGAATTATCTGGTTTATGGGGGCTCAGATAGAGGTCACTGCTTGGATTGCAAGTCTGACTTGTCTGTAGTTTATTTTGTGAAATGTGAAAGCGGCTGCTTCTGCCTCCCTACAGTGAAGCAAACCTTGTCCTCTGTTTGAAGCTGGGTTTATCCTGAGTTTCCATGATGAGATCTTATAAAAAAGTATTTTCTGCCTGGTACATATAAATATGTAGAGATTTATCTTATGACTCTTCTCTGTGAATCAATGTAGCTCCTAAATAAAGCAATTAATATATAAAAGTATAAATGAGACCAACTGGGGACCATGTTGATAAGTAAAAGTGCAAATTAATACCCAAATCAGCTACTTATCATGAAATAAAATCTTCAATAAAATATGACATTTTTTTCAAAAACTTTTATTGAGCTAATAGGAAATTCTTTTAATTTTCATGCTATAAATGTGGTAATAAATTTGTACCACGGAAACACAGTTAGATAGTTTCCTTGTGAATAAATCCTTGTACCTTTTTTATTATTTAAAGGCAGCAAATATGTCTGGGCAACAGTTTAATGTCATTGAAATTTTCAAAATATCCAGCATAGCACTGAAGCAGCCACGTTTGAAACACCCTGAATAGGTTCTTCCTTGTGTAAAGAGAAGATGAGCACATATCGTACAACTGGATGCCACTAGGGAGAACTCTTCACAGTGGAGTTCCTTGGGTCTCAGAGTTTTCAGTTCAAGAAATCAATTCTAAAATCAATTCTCAGTCAGAAAGTGTTTAATCAAACTGGTGCCATAATTTAGATTCTCAAGGGATTTGTCACTTACCTACCGGTCACTCCATATGCATCAAACAGAATATTCACTGGCCTCAAGAGAATGACAGAGAAATGGAATAGTTTTATTTCTTAGTTTCAATTGGGCATCGAGTCACTGATTACCTAGTCAACTCAGAATCATAATTTATCTTTTTAGTATAATAATGAGTAATTTGCAAGAATAGAAAATCCATCTGGCTTTATTATTGAAGAAGATATTCAAAAGCAACAAAAGTTAGGCCAAACTCGGATGAGTTTGGAAGCAAATGATTTTAAAGTATCATGTATTTTGTTAAAGACGTTATTTTTTTTTCTATAACTACCATAAAAGAACACCTATAAATTTAGTCAACTAATTATCAGTAGATATGATTGATCAAGTGTGGAATCTTGATAAAATTTAAATAATGAAAAACTAAGATCATGAAAATACAAATACTATAGCATCCAGCCGTATGCAAAAATGTTAAAATAAAGATTATTTTGCTCTTATTTTACATGATATTCCTTTTCCAAATATATATTCATTCACTTATTATTTTTATTTTTAACCCAGTGTCTTATATTCTAGGCTGCCCTTTACTTCCTAAGGAGCTAAGGATGACCTTGAGCTTTTAGTCCCACTGTCTTCACCTAGTGCTTGGATTGAAAGCTCTCCTATTTTTGATTTGTTGCATTTATGTCCACTAGTACCATTTGATGAGAAGTGATGAGCTCTCAATGCATTTTAATAGAAGTGTCTGGAGAGTATACACATCAGAGGGTTAGAACATTCATTGGTGAACTATACCATTGTTTTCTCTCTCTCTCTGTATGATTGTATATAAATTTAAGTTCATGTGAATATGTGAATTCATGTAGGTGATGGTCAGAGACAGTGTTCAGAGAATGACTTGTAAGAGTGAACTCTCCCCTCCTATCATGTGGTCCCTGGAAATATTGAACCTAGGTAATTAGTTTAAGTAGCAATCATGCAAAGCTACTAAGCTATTTCACCTACTCCACAATGTACATTTTTCACAAATTAATTCGATTTTTTAAGTGCTAATAAGTAAAAACTACTTTATATCTAGAACATAAAATTGACTGCTAACTGTTTTGTTGTAAGGATCAGGATTGAGTTACCACCACCCATAAAGGCTGGCTCACAGAAACAAACCTGCAGGTTCAAGTACAGGGGATCTAATGCCCTTTTTGGCCTCCATTGTAACCTCATATACCACATGTGTTTAACTCATACTGACACCTAAAACACACTCATTCATAATTTAAATAAAACTAAAATTTAAAAAAAGCTGCTGAAATATTCCTAACAGTCATTTTAAAAGGAAAGAAAATAGCATGGTATTATTTTTGGTTAGTGGCAGAGAAGTATAGACATATATAACTTCACCTGAAAAATTATGAATCACCTTGGAAACGCAAAACTCTATGTCCTACAGTATGTTTGTTTCTGTAAAAGTTATCTACTCGTAACACTGGTAAATAACTTTGCTACTCAAGTGAAAATCCTATGCACCTTTAATAGGGCCCTATGTTTAATGAGGAAGAGTGAAGGTATATAAAAAATTGACTGCACAGTAAAGCAATGGGAAAAAATTCAAACCTTACTTAGGATTGAAAAAACGGTAATACTTGTATCATTAGTAATGGCCAAAAAGATTCCAAGACACTCAAAATATCATTCATATTTTTCTTTTATGGTTTTTACCATTGAGTCAATAATATAGGTGGTCTTTTTATTGACTTAATATGCCTAGCTAAAATTTGAAGTACCTAATGTTTACACACTTCTTCGGAATATGTTAGTATCCCAGTTTCAGCTTCCAATTGGTAAAAACACAGTGGTAATCTCTGTAGAGTCCTTGAGGCCTCTATACTACTCATAGAAACCCATACAAAGTGTTCATAGGACACTGGCACCACCTGCTTTGTGATCTCATCTAGCAAATTGTGGTTTCCCTCTTAGATCTTATGCCACCAGGAAAACATACTTGCGGTTATCTGAACGTACTGAATTTGGCTTCTCCTCTTTGAATGTGCTGAATTCCATTCAGGAAAGTTCTAAACTATTTCACCCAGATACCTTCATCCTTGTTCTCTAAATTGGGTCATCCATCCAACTTACTGATTTAATATTTCCTAATTTAGTCAAAAAGGATTTTTGATCTTCTAGTATAAGAGGACAGATTTATATTAGAAGGGATAGGTAGGAGGATTGATTCAAATGAAGGAAAAATACAATGCATTTCTCATGGTCAGTTGCTTTATTACATGCTTTAAGATTATGAGTTTATTTAATATCTAGAAAAATCTAGACTAAGAATTGTTTGAGATTAGGAAGACATCTCAATGTATAAAAATACATGCCATATATGAATGAGTATATGAGTTTGTATTTCCAATTCCAAAATGCTAGCTATGGCCCTTCCTGGCAGTAACCTCAGTGCTGAGGAGAGGAGACAGAAACAAAATTATACCGGGGCTCTCTTCTAGCTTTCCTAGTCTTAAAATATGAACTTCAGGTCCAATAAGAGTTCCTGTATGAAGGAAGTAATGTTGAAAGTCACAGAAGATGACTTACAAAGTCCTTCATCTGACCTTCATGTGCCGATATACACTTCCTCTCATAATACAAACACACACATACAATTGTTTTGTGCATCAAAAACCTGAGGCCCTTGTAATTAATAAACTCTGAAACAAAAAGATGGTGACTGACCCCTAGATATACTTGAATTCCACAAAGTGCTAATGTAGCTCTTATCAGGTATTAAAAAAAATCCAGCTTTACTTGAAGGGTTGCTGTAGATTAAGTCCGCTTGTTTATGACTATAAAACAACCACATCTTTCAGATTCTGTATTTTAAAACCAGACAGTCAGAGCTCATGCCTATGTAGCCTCACAGCACACCCTTCACTTCCAATAGGGTGGCACAGACAATCAGTGGCCTTTTTGTTTTTTAGTATAATTTTCAATAAGCACAGTTAAATTTACATTTGTAATGACCTTCTTTATGCAAAGTACTTTCCAAGCAAATTGTAGCCACCTAACGTTTGTCGGCTCAACACAATGTGTAGATACTGCTTAAATAATTATTATTTTGATTTTGTACTAACCATTTTTATTTTCAAATATCTTAATAGCACCCTGTGGTTTTTATTGGTCTGTGTAGTCCTTCATGATCAAATCTGGGAATCAATTGCCCTCAGTGCAATGATAAGAGTCTTTCAGGTAAAGGCAAAGCTTCTGCTCTGTCTGGCCTTGTTCCCTTAAAACGTGGAAATAACAATACCTTTTATAAACCTCCAGCATATGTAGAGCATTAGCTTAGGTCCATTAATTTTATAAGCCAAGGCTAAAAAATAATTAATGTGTTCAGGACTCATGCATTTAATAGAAGATACATTTTTGATGTCTGTCTTTTACTTCAACATATTTTTTCCTTACTGTAACTTTTGGAGGTGGCATTAAACTACCATTGATAAGGATTTTGCACAGGAATACTCATCCCATCCATCTATCCATCCATCCATTCATCCATTTATTAATTTATCCATTTATTTATTTGCTTAAGGGTTGACTTATAAAGTAGTTTCCATGAAAGCATGGATTTTTGTGCTGTCAGATATATCACTTGAAAAATAACAGGAACAAAAAACTCATTATTTTACCTTTCATTCAGACAGTATTAGCTCAGTGGTATTTTCTTTGCCTTATACTGTACTCTATATATCGCATGGGAAGCCATTCCTCCAGCCGCCAAAGCATCCTATTCCTCTACCACCATTATAGCCTTAGTTATAATTAATCTATGGGAAAAATGAAACAGACAACCAACTGTGGTTCTGGGAAGATTAAAAGAAGCATTCTCCATTGTACTTCTTAGACAATATTAAATTGAAATTCAAGTTCGTCTTAGTGACAGATTGTTGTAAGAGTAAGAAATGGCAGCAACAATCAATAGTAGGACAAAGTTCTAACAAAAGTGGGAAGGTTGATTATAATTGAATATTCCCTATGGATCTCTCAAATGCTCTGCCTCAGTCTATTTCCTATTGACAGGTGGTCGTGTAAATTAAATGTGGTATTTTGCATTCAAATTGGATTTCAACAAATCATCATCCACACTGTGACATTAGAATTAGCCCCAATGATGACAGTCTAAAGATCATAATGAGACTAGGTGCCCTTTTCCATTCATATTCTGCTTTCCCTGGTAGGGAGGGTAAGAGTTGGAAATCGGATGCATAATTTTGTCTTAATCTTACCTTCCTGAAAAATTCATTCCGTGAATTGATTATTGTGAATATTAATACCATGCTGACTGTACTAAGAATTAATGACAGAAGAAAGGCCACTTGTCTTCTGTAAGAATTGTACTGAGCCCAAGACTCCAGCAATATCTCAAGCCTGTCAATTCCATCAACAGTTTAACTGCTTACAGAAACACTGGGGTGTTGATACTTACTCTGGTCTCCCACAGAAAAGATGACCGACAAAGATGAAGCATTATACAACAAGTCAATACCACAAAAAGAAAAGTTTCTCCTAACATGGCTACGCTTGAAGATGGCAGTGTGAAATCCTGTTGCTTGTTCAGACTTAGATGTCTGTAAAGTTACGCACATGCCTGGTCCTGTGCATGCTCAAGGTGTTCCCATGTGAATCTCATCACAGCTATACTCGGACCCTCTTCTTAGCTTCCCAACTCAAGCATGGTAAGATACCTGTCATAAATTCTATGAAGGATCCTTGTGAAAATGCAGAGTTTAGTTCCTTCCTAGACCTGATAATTCACAGTTTCTGAAAATAAGTTGTAGGAACATCTAGTATACAAAATGGTATGTAAACATGAACTTGAGGTATATGAACTGTGCACAACTTTGGATTAATATTGAAAAGACACTCATACATTATCATGGCAGGCTCTAGGCTAAAACATCAAACAATGAATATAGCTCAATGAATTGTTTGTGAGAGTAATTCATTACGTTAGCTGCTTAGGGGCCCATTCACTATGACTAAGAAAATAGAATTTATGCCATGGACAAACAATAATTCAAATGTTTCTGACCAGACACAAGAACTATCTACCAGAATTAATTGTGTGTATTTTTGTGAGAAACAATATATACAAATAGTAAAAGAAAATATTTGTTCCTTAATGCTAAATTTCTGAACACAAGAATAATAGATAATAATGCATTGAATCAAACAAATTCTAATTTTCTTTCGTTTCAATTAATTATCTAAAATAACTGTATGAAGCGGTAATTCTTTCAGCATCTGGTAGAGTTTCTATCTCAATGAAGATTTTTATAATAATGACATGTAATTATTCATGACATTTGGCATTATTAAACACAAATAGAAGAAAGAGAATGAAATGTTAAGCCTTCCTGTGGATAAAAAAGTGTATCTTTATTATAACTCCTAATTTAATTAATGTATTCTAAGTGCCATCTGGTCAGATTATCTTAAAAGTTAACAAAAGAGATTAATCTGACACTTAACGATTAATAACTTTGAATTAATGTAATACTAAATACTGATGTTCGACCATCATTACCAGTATAAGGCGATAAAGAGAAAGAATGAAGGAACCATCTCTGTCAGCACCAGTAAAAGAGTCATATTGAATGGGCAGGAATTAACAGAAACTCAGATCAAGTTGGAATATGGACTGTGGAATGCTCAGTCCTTAATGGAACAACTGTATCTCACCCTCTCAGTGGGGAAAGACTGTCCAAGGTAGTGCTCAAGGGGGACGCTGGAAAAATCAATTCTTCTGGATATGACAGGGCTATTACACTAATGAACTCATAGCTACAACCCTTGACTAGACAAGGCCTGAACAAAATCAAGCCAATGCAAGTCAATCATATGCAACATTTCATAAATATTATCTCTTAGATAGGTGTTCATATGTAGCAGTGCTGGGCAAATGAATTCAGGCAATAACTGTACACAAATGTGCTCACAAAAGTATATAATTTGGGTGTCTTTATAAGCAAGTAATTTAATTAGAAACAAAGTAAAATACAATATTAAATCATAATGGATACACAAAACTGTTGAAAGAAATAATGCAAGGCTAAAATATGTTTTAATTTTTACTAGAAAAATAATGTTTTATTGAAATGTGCAAAATCCAGCTTGGCTCATTGAATTGATTGTGTTCAGATGTTACATAGATAGTACACTACTTTTTCCACATTTACTTATTCGCCATAGCTTAGATAACTTACAAATACATGAATCAATTTGTAAAGAAGTAAATGTAAGATACTTTTGCTGTTTATTCATATGTTAGATTAACTTTGTTTATTAACCCATATATTAAAAATGTAATCATTTCATTGTCTGGAGCCTAAAGCTAATGTTAATTACAGTTTGGAACTTGGATTATTAATGCATCTTTACCTACCGAAGTGTGAAATAAGCAATAGTAGTCAGAATACACGAATTAAATTAGCTTGGAAAATGAGAATTTCCAAGTAAGCTTTGCTCATGATGAACAGATGCATGTTCAAAGTTACATCAGGAGCTATCAGCTTCAAGAAGGGAAAACAACTCTTCTACCATGTTGAAAACAAATGGCATAAGCAATAAACACACACACACACACACACATATATATATGCTTTTGGGTTGATACCTGTAGGCTTAGGTATTTCATGGCTTGATTTCCCACTGGTGACACTTTGAGGAGGTTATTGAATCCATAGGAGTTGGGGCCTTGACGGATGTAGTATAAAATTGTGGGTAGGCTTTTCGAAAGAGGAACTGGTAGTTTGTGTGCACGGTCTCTCTATTGCACTTTCTCCCACTCTCTTTGGTGTGCAAATAAAGATGTGATCTCTCACATATTTTCACCACATCTGCTTGTAGCTATGCCGCCCATGTCATTATGGACACTTCATCTTTAAAACTACAGGCCAGTATTAACTCTTTCATGAGTTTCTTTAAGCCATGGTGTTTTGATCTCAGCAACTGAAAACTAAGTAATATACGTTTTCCCTTACATTACATATATATTTCAAAGACAGGATGTAGGCTTGATACAAAAGGAAAAACATATATGATTGTGATTTTGCTCTGATTTATATAAAGAACATGATCAATTTATTTTTTTCATAAACCTATTACAATTACAATTGTCAACCTTAACTTTTATAAATACTATTTATGACACATTATATCCGTATATATTTTAGGTTATGACACATTTTTCTCATTCCTTTTTCCTTAGTGATATATGGAGTGGAGATTACCTTAGATCCTACAAAATAAGTTTTAAAAATTTTCATCTTAATTTTAAATATGTACTTGGATTGTATGACATTATTGTTTGATTAAATCAGTACAAGAAAGAGTATACTAGAAAGAACTACACCATATCTTTAAAGATACATTTTAGGTAGCAATACAGAGAGTGAACAATTAACACTAGAGATACTGTGACAGTATCTTGAACCTTATGTTAACTGAAAGAAGCTAGCATAAGAAAATCTATATAGGCAGAAAGTCATAGAGAAGCTGCTTTGTCTGTGCATGTTGTGAGAGAAAAGAAAATGACTAGTAACTACAAAGTTCATTTTGAAGATAGGAATAAAATATTTGTAAAATTTATTGTGATTAAGGCTTCACATTTTTGTGACTACACTGTAATATTTATGTGCCCATTTAGAAATAGGAGAAAAATACTTAATATGAGTTAGATCTCAATAAGACTTCTACCAGGAGCATAGTCGAATCTTTTGTGGTTATGATATCGCTTAATTTTAAATATCACAATATCAAAAGAAAAGGTGTTGTAGAGTTAATGAAGCCATTGGATTAAATTGCAATATGGATTCCACTTCAGTTTCAAATTTACTATATTGAATGATACCTTAGAAACCATTTCATTCTACCAAGACATGAAAATAATGACAATAAAATAATGACAATGGCATGATTCAAGCAAAGCACTCTCTACATTTTTTTGATGAGGGATATATATTAGAGATCAGTATTAAATTAACGAAGGTAGAATGTAGAAGTGTTATAGCTAGTTGTTATATAACCAAAGAATACTGAGGCAATAGAGGTTGTGCAAAATACAGAAGTAAATAATGATATTGGTATACATTTCTCATTAAAATATCTTCTAATTACCAGTCATTTGTAGGAAATAGTTTTAACAATGCTACACTCCTAACTGCTTTAGGACTGTGTATTTTAAGAGCTCACAGTAGCTCACATGTGATATTAATAAAATCTGTCACTGATTCGGGAGAAAATGTCCTGACTTACAATAGTGGTCCAAGAAGAGTTGGCATTTCTGCACAAACAGGAGATGGGATTTAGTCTAAACCCCTTAGGCCACCTGGACAATGTATTCACCTTCTGGAAAGACACAAGGCATTTGTTACCTTCATTGACCGTGTCATCGTCTACTCTGCCAGAAGCAAAAAGAGCCATACTAGTGTTGCAACTTCTGCATGCATCTAAAAAATAAGAGTAGTTGGAATTGCTTCTTAGTTGATAGCTCAGTTAGCAAAAGTTTTACTCTTTTTTCAGTGATAAACAATATGAAAGCCATAATACTCAGATTGTTTTGCCATTGACTTTATCTGAAAGCATTTTCCATAAAGCTGACTGACTTGTCATGCATCATCAGTAATCACACTAGTAGTTGTGTCTCTCTTTTATTTCTGATGGTAAAATGACATCTGACCAGGAAATCCTATGTAAGTGCTCACAGCTATGATAGACTTCAAAGTCCCAATTCCTCTACATCAGCTAGCATAAGCCATTCTACTTAAAGATAGACAGAGCATGGACAGTAGAGAGTTCAGGCAAGACATTCAAATAGCATGTTTTCTAGTTCACTTTAGAGCGATACTTATACAGTTGTACTAAATTAAGAAGCACTATTTCATATAACTGAGATACATTGAGAGTAAATTGTAAATGTTTTCACAGAAGGATGAGAAAATACTATAAAAATAGACCGATTAACTGTTCACATGTGACGATGTATGTATATATTTCCAAATATGTTCTATATCATAAATACATACAATGCATAAATATTAGTTTAAAACATATGCAAGCAATATTAAGAATAAAAGACACTCAATTTTTACTACTGGATAATGCATCTCCAAGAGATTCTTAATACTGCACCTTAGAGCTGGAAGTATGGCTGAGAAGGGAACGAAGGACAAACACTGATAATTAAAACACAAGAGATTTTAAATGAAAGCATGGATTGGGGAATACATCAGAGTTATTGAATTAAACAATAAGTTATATTTAATACATAAAACACATTTATCGCTATATTGCTCAAATCCACTGAATCTATTTTTAAAAAACTTTAAGAGACTTTACTGGAAACATATTAAAACTTTTCGCACGATTTACCTGGAATTCAGTTTTATCAAGTGGTCCTGAACACCAAATGGTGAGTCTAAACACAGTTTTCATTTCCACTAACAGTATCAGACTTCAGGAAATACATGGTTCCTTATATTCTAAGGTAACTTTCACTTTGAAGTAGAAACGTTTTGCATTAGGAGAAAGTGGGAATAGAGCCCTTGAAAAGAAACCCTAATTCTTCAAAATTGAAATCAATTAGCATTCTTTTACTCTGAAGAAGTGGTTCTGAGGAAACAAAATTAAAATAAGATACCTTAATTTTTTATTTCATTTTGTTGCATGAATTCTCATGTTTTGGAAAATGAGCACTATTTCAATTCAAACATGGCCTAGGAGGAAGGGAAGCCAACCTCTGTGACAAATGGGGAAATTAGTTGAGCTCATTCTGACTCCCCTCGTTCTATGGAATGAGGCACTGATGGGAAGAGCCCCATAGATTGCTATGAGAGTAAGGAGAGAGTCATTATCGTGGGCTCAAGAAAATGATTGGCACATAAAAACTGTTCAGCTGTTGTATCGATATTCTTGCACTGCAATTATTTTAATTAGTGCTATTACTATTTCATACCTGGTTGAATCCGGCTTATAGTGATGCTGTGCCTGAGACAACACATGAGAGATCTGGGTATCTCTTTACTAGAGTTCTGAGCACTGAAAAGGAAAAATTACTAACTTATGATCCTCCAAAGCCAGCACCAGATTCCTGTTTTGTGTGAGTACCTTACTTATTCTAATTTTATGTTAAGCAATCATGAAGTAAAAGGGTTATCATTTTTGACAAAATAACCACAAAATTAGAGATAGTTTCCTGTGTTTGTAGGAAGGTATATTTTATACATAAATTAAGCTATAATTTGCCAGTTTGTACTTTGCTCTGATCTAACAGTTTCTCCTACATATTAAAAACTGTGTACTCATAAACAGTTTTGTGTACTTAGTGACAGATTCTATGTAAATCTTGTACTTTGTAAGCAAACATGTTAATTAGATGTGGGAAATTACTGCCTCACCTCATTTTGCATCCACCTTAAATCATATATCTACTAACGATTCTTCTTTTCACCCATACTTTGATTTAATTTTTTTTTGCATCATTTTGGAGAAGAAAAAATATAATGAAGATAATCCTTCTAAAATAGTTCAGACTTTTGAGCATCTTGACTTTCTTAAAAAAATTGTAAGACATAGTGATTTTTTAGAATTTATTTTCTAATGTAAGCACTGGGAAGCTAAAAACAGGTTAATGTACCAGCCGTGGAAAAGTCTTCCCATAAAGTTACTGATAAGTCTGAAAAAATGATGGGGTATGTTTTAGAAAGGGGCTGATGAAAATCACTAAGCATCGGCAAGAGTATTTATCTTTTCCTTTCCGTGAATCAGAAACATCCATATAATTTACATGCTTTTCTCTTACCTTTGATAACATATAATAAATGTTAAGTGGGACCTCAGCATATATTAAGCTCTTGGATCTTGCCAGACAGCTTCCCTACTCAGCCTGAGCATTTTTGTAAACTAGAGAAACAGGATGCATCGCAGATCAATTCAATCAATCAACTTTAATCATAACAGAGGAATTAAGCTGCTTTTCAGGCATGATGCAATAGAGAAAATTGCTTGGATATTTTTTAAGGCACCAAACATCCCACAAGAGCTGTCATTTTACTTTTACATCTGCTCTCTACATGTATGAAGTCTACACTTTCTTGAGAAATGTACAACATGCAAGGCTGAAGCAGTTGGAATTCTGGGGGTATAATGAACGCATTTTATAAGATTATAACCCATGATCACTGAGTAGAAATAAAATCAGGAAATACAAATCTTTCTTGAAAGAGACAGAGGCCCAGAAGGATTTTTTCCTTTCCATTATTTGTTACTTTCAGTTAGGTCAGTTGATTTTATAGTGGCAGTAATTTTAAATGCATCCCTCTCTCCTGTGAGATGCACTCTTTCAACCTTCCTAGAAGGAAGCTGGAGGGTCTGATTGATGGTTAGATGTGTGCTCACACATGTGACCATAAAGGACATGGCAATTCTTCACTGACTTTGGAAAGGCTGTATTCTTGTTGTCTTCCTTCCTAACCCTTGGAACTAAAACCTTTCCTGCTCTGCAGAACTGCAAAATGATCTGGGTAAGCACACAGACACAGGAACACACACACACACACACACACACCACTGTACACAACATTTCTCAAGAAATGTGTTTTTCCATTGAAAATTATTATATAATGTTGGAGAAAGGTAAGAAAACATTGTTGATGTATTGAAATAGTCAATTTCAAGTCAAAATTTTAAGTCAAAGTAGAATAACTACAAAAGCAGATGATTTAAGAAAACAATTGGAAAGCATTATAGCTTTCAAAATCTCATATTTGTTCCAATAATACATTTTTAGAAAACTGCTCAATCTATTCTGCAAGAGACAAAAATGGATTAGCGTGTTGATGGTTAGTGATAATTGACATCCTGATAGAAAGCAGAACCATGGGTATCTGGGCTTGATGGAGCCTAACTCGATTATGTTAACTGAGGTGGGAACACATGCCCACTGTGGGTGGCCCCATCCCCTGGCCAGGATCCTGGACCATGTAAATGGAAAAGGGGTCCTGAATTACCACTTTCATTCATCAGTCTCTGTCTCTGCTTCATCCATAATGGAAAATAGCAGAATAATCTGGGTACAAGTATAAACTCTTACTCCTAAAGTTGCTTTGTTCAGAGCAGTCATCATAGAAATATAAAATAAGAAAACATGCAACCCTCCCAAAGAAAAATGAACAATAAGGAGGATAATGTAAGTCTTTCTTACTTGAATAGATTTTCCTTCTCATAGTATTTTTTTCTGCCAAAATATCTGATCTGAAAATGAAGTACCTAAAGAATAAGATAATGCAAAACTACTCTATCATGTTTTGCAGAAAAGCCTATTTTGTCTATAGTATTTGAGATTATAAATTCATTTTTAAGTTGTTATTTTTTTTTTTATTTTCCTACTCACAAGTTTGGAAGCAAAGCTACTTTTTCTACCTGACAGGAGTTGCTGACTGTTTAGTTTCCATGCCCTTTCTGTGGCGACAGCACTCAGTTCTCCCTGCAGCCCCAGGTAGGTCAGCAGGATCTTTGGTTCAATCTATGTTCCATAGCATCACAATAATGACAATATGAGGTAGATAAGTCTTGCATTGGAGGTGTGGGTTTATTCTATGGAAATAAAAAGCTCGGAATCAGTGGCATACACCCCTGCCAGCTTCATGTCAACGTCAAGCTTTCTGTCCATTTTAACATGAGAATGTGTCCCCAGACATTGCCCAAATTTTCAAATGAACCAGTCCATGCTTTGAGAGCCTGTTAAACATTTTTTTTTAGTGTCTTAGCTTGGTATGTGAGTTTTACAGGACTCAAACTAGAATTTCAAGGAAATAAGTGACTTTTTAACTTTCAGACCCAGAGATTAGCTTGATCACTCAGTTAGAAGCTAACTGAGAAATGTGCTTCCCTGCTCCCCTATCCAACCTTCCTTTATCCCCAATCATCCCGTATCCCCAAGATCCCCCCA
Organism: Chionomys nivalis; assembly: GCF_950005125.1. Lineage (NCBI taxonomy): Eukaryota > Metazoa > Chordata > Mammalia > Rodentia > Cricetidae > Chionomys > Chionomys nivalis. Next base: position 22,294,188 of record NC_080092.1, read on the forward strand.
TCCTTTCCTTCTCACTTTTCTCTCCCCATCTCCCCTTACCCCCATCCCACCCCACCCCCAAGATTCCATTTTTTTGCCCGGCAATCTTGTCTACTTCCCATAGCCAGGAGGATAACTATATGTTTTTCCTTGGGTTCACCCTCTTATTTAGCTTCTTTAGGATCACAAATTATGGACTCAGTGGCCCCTATCCATGGTTAGAAACCAATTATGAGTGAGTACATCCCATGATCGTCTTTTTGGGTCTGGGTTACCTCAGTCAGGATAGTGTTTTCTATACCCATCCATTTGCATGCAAAATTCAAGAAGTCATTGTTTTTTACCGCAGAGTAGTACTCTAATGTGTATATATTCCACACTTTCTTCATTCATTCTTCCATTGAAGGACATCTAGGTTGCTTCCAGGTTCTGGCTATTACAAATAATGCTGCTATGAACATAGTTAAACAAATGCTTTTGTCATATGATAGGGCATCTCTTGGGTATATTCCCAAGAGTGGTATTGCTGGGTCCAGGGGTAGGTTGATCCCAAATTTCCTGAGAAATCACCACACTGATTTCCAAAGTGGTTGCACAAGTTTGCATTCCCACCAGCAATGGATGAGGGTACCCCTTTCTCCACAACCTCTCCAGCAAAGGCTATCCTTGGTGTTTTTGATTTTAGCCATTCTGACAGGTGTAAGATGATATCTCAAAGTTGTTTTGATTTGCATTTCTCTGATCGCTAAGGAGGTTGAGCATGACCTTAAGTATCTTTTAGTCATTTGAACTTCTTCTCTTGAGAATTCTCTGTTCAGTTCAGTACCCCATTTTTTTAATTGGGTTAATTAGCATTTTAACGTCTAGTTTCTTGAGTTCTATCTTAGTTAAGGGAGCCACCTAAGGGTTGATCTATTGGGAACTCACCAAGGCCAGCTGGACTGTGACTGAAAAACCATGGGATAAAACCGGACTCTCTGAACATGGCGGACAATGAGAGCTGATGATAGGCCAAGGACAATGGCACGGGGTTTTGATCCTACTTCATGTTCTGGCTTTGTGGGAGCCTAGCCAGTCTGCACGCTCACCTTCCTAGATCTGGATGGAGGGGGGAGGACCTTGGACTTTCCACAGGGCAGGAAACCCTGACTGCTCTTTGGACTGGAGAGGGAGGAGAAGTGGGGGGAGGAGGAGAAGGGCGGGAGAAGGGGGAAGGAAATGGGAGGCGGGGAGGAGGCGGAAAATTTTTTTTCAATTAAAAAAAAAGTTAACTGAGAAGCTGGAGAGATTGTTCAGTGGTTAGGAAGCATCCAGCTCTTTGGCAGGATTAGTGTTTGGTTTTTGGATAGCTCAGATACCTCTGAAACTCCATCTCCTGGGGACCCAACACATTTTGTCCCCACAGGAAGTTACATTTCTTAAACATACCTACGCACAGATGCATATATAGAGAATTTAAATAATTAAGAGAACATGAAATAAGTGGAATAAAATGTGAGCACTGGAGATGGGAGAATTTTTTTTATTGTTGTCTCATTCTTACTTTTTAAAATTTTTTTTAATTTTAATTTTTTTATTAATGAAAAAATTTCTGCCACTTCCCTGCCTCCGATTTCCCTCCCCCTCCCTCCACTCCTCTCCCCTTGTCCCCACTCCTTTCCCCCTCCCTCTTCGGTCCAAAGAGCAGTCAGGGTTCCCTGCCCTGTGGGAATGAGAGAATTTTGATGATACTGAGGTATAGACACATTAACCAGAAACTGTAACCATCCTTGACCTTCTCACATGAAAAACATAGTTCCCCATCACACACCTTTATATGAGGTGGTTTCCAAGACTTCTGACTAAATGAAACTTGATGAATAAATATATGCATCCTGCAAGTAAATTATTCAATTAGATTTCTCTCTAAGTTGGGTGAATAAAAGTATTAATTTATATTATGCATAATATAATTTCTATGTCAATATCATATGAACAAACCAAACACTATAGGATATGATGTTTATACTTAATTACAAAAGTTAAATGATAATGAATTCTCAATTTTTACCATAGTAGTCACTATAAGTCATATTTATATGATATGAGTATGACCCATAAACATGTTGATTACACTGTTGAGAAAGATAGTTATTCTGTAGCTAATAAATTCTGTATTGTGATGTATTTATTTATTTACTACATAGAATCTGGGTAACATGACCCAGAAGCTCAGAACTACAAATTGGTTTTTTTGCAAAGATAGACAGATGAAAACACCTTCTTCACAATTACTAAATTAGAAGAACTTCAGTGAACCAATATTACATAACCTGTCATCAAATAAGCTTATGAAGCTAATTAAGAATTAGGGAGAAAATACGGAAGAGAATTCACATGGGAATTCCTGAAGCCACTTTTGCCTGTTAATAATTCAATGCATCAGTACGCTTCCTTCTAGAGCCTCATGAACAATGCTAAACTTAAAAAATTAACCTTTAGGATTTGCTCATATACTTCATGTTGTATAACTAAAGATTGATGAAGTCTACTAATTCCAACTATATGAATGCACACAGTAGTGTGTAAAATTAGATTTAACTGGCATGATTTTGTTGACCAATAACAGGAAGAAGCACGTTAGATATTTAAAACATTTAAATGGCAAAAATGAAATTGTTTTGTTACGATTTTATCTAACACCAAACCTCAATCAAATGTGCTGAAAAATAAGCAGTGGATTGGGTAGATGGGCAAGAGTGTTTGCTGGATTGGCATGGGGATTTGAGTATAGAGCCTCAGCATCCCTGTGAACAACTGCAGTGTCTGACCATGTGCACCTGAGTCCCAGTGTGGGAAGTGTGCAGTGTTGTAGGAGAAAATTGGCGAGATAGGACTTGATGACCATCCACTGGAGACAAATAATCTCAGACTTCAAGTTCAGTTTGAGACACTGTTTTAGGCAATTATGATAGAGAGTGTTTCCACATCCCTATATCATCATCATCACCATTATCTCTCTCTCTGTCTCTGTGTATCTCTGTATCTCTGTCTCCCTGTATCTCTCTCTCTGTATCTCTGTCTCTCTCTGTCTCTCTGTCTCTCTCTCTCTCACACACACACATACACACACTCACACACATACCATACATACAAAAAAAAAGGTAAAAGGAATTGCAAGCATAACCAGTATAATCGAGGAAAACAAGTATGGTTTTATTTTATGTAAACAAATGAGGTGTTATTTTATGCTTTGCATTATTTGAGCCATCCTAATGATAACTATGCTGGATTGATTGAACCATTCCATGCCAATTTATTTCTATCCTTGAAGCTCACCATCAATGCTGTTTTGCTATCATCTACATTCCCCTTTTAGTTGGGAAAGTGCACATGTGTGGTGGTCATCCTGCTTCTTGATACCAAGCATCCAGAACATTTTCTTCTTAGCAAAAGGAAGAAGAAATAAGGCATCCATCAATCCCCAGCCCCCATCACAACAGCCTCTTATCAAACCCAACCTTTCCCACCTTAAATAATGTAGCCATCAACACTAAAAAGGGAAGTACAATGATGTCGTTTCTTCCTGGTTCTTGGAGAAGGATTACCTTTAAAGTTAAATGCTTGTTATTAAGTCTGAAAGGCTGCTTTAATCACTGGTGCCTTTATGTATTATACAAATATTCAAGACCTTTTTTTAGTTTTTCTCACTGCACATTGCTTAAAAAAGAACAAAACTTCAAGGGAATGTAACCCTTACGGTTTCACAATGGGGGAGAATACCAATGGTTCTCTAAGCTCATTCGAAGTCTAAGAAGGCTATTGTACCCATTTTTAAAACCTGATCAAAATTCAGTCTGCTGTTTGTTACTAAATTATGTATCTCTGAAGCATAAATGTGTTGGCTTTAGAAAGTTACAAATTAGTGCATTTCCATATGACTTGGGAAAATGTAATTTTAACCAATTTTGTTTGGGGTGAAAAATACTGTTTGCATTATTTTATAGCACAAGGGAGCTGTCAGCCCACATGGTCATCCAATTTCTGTGGCAGAGAGAGCCTCCTTGCATCTTAAATGCGGGGCAATAAAGCTTCTACTTTTCACATTAATGCCACCAGTAACCTATAAAAATGCTTACTTTATACACCTTATTTTGCAATAGAAAATGTAGCAAGTCTAACAAAAGAATTTGGTGCCGTCTTCGATAGATATCCCATTTCTCACTCCATTATCTTTAATTCAAAAGTGTGAAACAGCATTTGGAGCTGTCCTGAAACTTATTATTTTTAATCCTTTTCAGATATGCTGATTTTATTGTACTCCAGAGGAGTTCAGTTTGTGCCAGATCATCTCATTGCCCCCTCCAGTGTTACTGGGCCGTAGTCCTTTGTTCTCCTAGTCAGTAGAGGTAGGTGTTACTGTTTTCAGAAATATGAATTTGAAGACTGGCAAATAAGCCCTACAAACATATGGGGGAACCCATTAAATGAAACATGGCTGTATTATTTTCAAAGGTAAATGGGTAAGCACTACAGACGAAAGCCACAAATAAAGTAAGGAAATGTAATAGGAGGACAGACGTAAAAAGATATGACGGGAGAAAGAGTCTGTAAGAAATAAAAAGGGAGATAGGGAATTAACATGGCATGTAACTGTAGTTTAAGGGAGAAGAACACATCCCATGCCACTGCCTCTTGAGAGGAACAGGGGCTGTTTTTCTCATATTTATGCATTTTTCTTTAACATACAAGTTTTAGTCTCCTTATTCAGAAAGAATATGACTTTCAAGCTATATCTGTATAAAATATGGTGGTAGCAACTCACTGCAAAAGGTGAAATAATATTTTGCCCTGAAGTTGTTCTCCACAAAAATCTCAGAATCCTGGGACCATCACCTCAACAAAGAATTATGTGGCCAGGATGGCAGTGTCACTGTGATGAAGAAGCTGTTTTGTGTCACTGGTGGTTCCCTTACGAAAGGTCAAGCTGAACAAGTTTCTGGTTGATCACATATTTGAAATCACTTTGCATTGCCCAAATACCCATTAGAACCTCAAGAGTGACAAATGTGTAAATTACAGCGCAATCCTGACATATGATACATTTTGTATGAAGCAGTGAGTATCATATGCGTGACAGGCATCAATGGATCTTTGGTTGGTAGAGCTATATTCAAAGTTATGGTAGCCTCTGCCTCTAAATACATGTCGATGCATGGATTGTGTTACAGATGAGGAGGTGGCTGTCTTCTAAAATGGGAATCCTACAAGCATATGGACCAAGTGGCAATTCAGAAAATCACTGTTAATGATCATGAATAGAAAAAAGGTTTAACTTTGCATTTAGGACTAAATGACATAAAAGGTGGAGAAACTCTGATCATTGGTGGGAGATTTTTTTTTTTTTTTTTTTTTTTTTTTGCAGTACTCCTCATCTAGTCCCAAATTCATGATCCTCCTGCCTCGGTGTACTGGGATTCTATAAGCATATACCACCATACCACATCATACCAAACCAATCTCATTCGAGAACAGTGTTTTTCCATCTTCTAGTACTATGAGTCACCAGGATTTTCTGTAACAAAATGTTCTGGTAACGCGTTTAAAGTCAGTGGCAGTCATTTTGTGTTTCCATTTTGGCTAGGCATTCTTGGATGGATAGTCCCGTAGATCATAGTTTAGGCAGCAAGACAGTGAAACATTCCTTATTTTATAAAAATAGTAAGTCAGGAAAGCCTTTGGAATAGTTTAGTAACCTGGTACTCTACTTGGTTTGGGTCATGCAACCCCTCATCTATTAACAATGCAGTTGGCAGCCTAGTTCTTTATCCGCACCTGCTATGAGCACATACATACCTCTCTCCGACGTACCTAGCAACACATGAAGCAAGTTACAAATATACCCCTTTTGAAACAATAGGACAGGTTATTCTTCTGTTAAATCAGACATAGAGTTGCTATTCAAATATATTCTCAATGTGAAGAATGGATAGACTTATTCAGCCTGAACTGGGGTTAGGTACATGCAGAGTAAGGAAAAACTTTGTCCTCAAATTAATGTTCACAGGGGCTCTCCTATTTCCAATCTTATGCCCATTTCATATGCATCTGATGAAAATCAGGTGCATTTGGGAAGGGTCCACACACAACAGTGAATGGACTGTGTGATCTAAACCCTCCATAGATCAGAGTGCTACATTAACAACACTTCCTTGATATGAAACTCCTCCTCCTCTCGAGTTTCATAAAAGGAAGTACCGACTACTCAGTGACCCTGAGGACCTCCACTAATGGGCCCAATGCCCCCTTCTAGAGTATTCCCTTCTCTGTTTCTTTGATCTAAATAAGATTACCTAGCTAATGTGCAATCTCTGTGGGTATTTATTTCATTATTGAATAAAATGCAACAGTCTTGAAATAAGTTCACACAGTGTCCTGACCACCTGTAACAGTAGAATTTAACATTGTACTAAGCCATGCATATGTAATATATGTATCAGATAAATCAGAGTGTTATTAAATTTAAATGAAACAGTTTTATGAGAAATATCAAGATGTCTTTAATAACACCGAGACCCACATTAAATTAAAAATTAGAAGGCTACATAAAATCTCAAATAAATTTTAATTCTTATTGAGATATAAGTAAACAAAATAAACCATCTTGACTTGATTTAGTAATACAGTCCTTTCTTCTCCAACTCCACTATGTCTGAATACACTTTTCCAAAGACAGATAAGCACAAATTTTAACAGCTTATTCTATATTTTTGAATATTTTTCTATATATTAATATAGCTTCTTATATACTCATATACTATCTTCTCAGAACAAAATTAAGTTAAGGGTTAGAATTACACTATTTTCTTAGATTTGTCTTTTAAATTATATGATTGAACATATAATTACATATTAGAATATACTAGTTAGACCCTTGTTTTATTTAAATTAACACACTGTATTCTTTAGAATGAGTGGGTGATTTGTATTTTGATAAACGCTGTTTTGTTTAAAACCAGTTTTATATCTTCATATTAAATTTGAATGTGGATAATATTAAATGCAAATTCCAACTAAGCATGACATTTGCAATTCTTAAAGTAGATAAATGTTTAAGATCTTCCAATTAAAACATTTTACACTTTCAGATATTTATTTATTCTAAATGAATTATACAAACTTTAGAAACATTCTCAAATGGAGGCTAAAATATAAACTATCAGAAGATGGACTTGTTAGTTAAAGTATTTTGGGGACAGAAAGAGATAATTTTTCTCAAAGGGGTACCTAAATCAATAGACTGTGCAATTGTTCTCAATTTTGTGAGTTTCACAACTTTGCATTCCAGACAAACATGAGGATAAGGGTCCAAGTCCACATGATAGGAATGATTTTATTCCTATTCATTTCTGGGAGTTTTTGTTTGTTTGAAACATATATATGAAAGCTTAGAAATTCACTGGTATTTGATACAAGAGAATAATTAAACGCTACAGTGAAGATTTTCTCTAGACATGTGTGTTCATTAAAAGGATCAGCAGATGCAGTCTTAAATCACTATTCACAAAACCGCTGTCCACATTACAATGCTCAGGCTTGTAGTTCTCAGTTGGTCCGGGTTGGACCTACTAATTGTAAGCCTTCACGTGACATGCTGCAGAAGTTTGGAACACCGAGGTTGCACACAGGTCTTGTCATGCATACCACTGATGCTGCGCTGTATTGTGCTGTCAGTCCACATACGGTGGCTGTTTTGAGTCAAGCCTGTAGCTCACTTGGGTATCATCTCCATGGTAACTTGTTTACAAGGGCTGAAATACAAGCTGAAAATTCAAGGTTAGCTTCTCCTTTGTTGCTGTTTTGATGTTTTTGGCAATCAGAATAATGTGACTAGAAGACTTGATTTAAATAGCCTCATGGCAGGCTGAGCCAAAATAAAACTCCATACAGAATGTACTTTCTTCATCTTCCTTAAAAAAAGAGATAGAGAATTCAAAATGAACTTTAATCAGAAACATCAGCTATAACTCCCTTTCATATTCCGAAACAACAGTCCTCTTGCTGCCCTTTGGAATCACATCATGGGAAATAGGTTTAAGCCTTTGAATCTTTTGAAGCAATCATTTCCTTGAGCACATGTTTTTCCTTAGATGAAGAATTTGGTTTGTTTTTTGACTACCATTGTATTTAAATGAAAAATAAACTTTGGTGCTGTGCTAAATCTCTTCACCCTCCAAGAAGATAAGCTTTGGCATTCTGAAAATGAACTATATTTTTAATATTAGACAATTTACATGTCTCCAAAAATAATTAAAGTGAGTCTGATGGTAATGGTAGTTTAGTGGAATGCTTTTTGTCATTGTGAGAATTAAATGTTTTGTTTTTTGTTTCTTGAAGAAACTGTCAATTTTGTTTGTTTGTTAAAATAAGTAATATTTTAAGGAAATCATTAATCTACAGGCCCTTCAAATAAATTTCCACTAAATAATGTACTGTAAAAGCAATACCATTTTATATTTCCTTGCTTTTTATAACATCTTTATGGAGCCTCATGAACATTTGAATAATTCAACACAACTTCTAAAACTGGAACACAACATCCAATACTATTTTATCATTGAAAGTATCATTATGTAGAATAGTATTGATCTGCAAATATAATAAGGGGCCTATTAGCATAAAGGTGGTGATTTAGGCATAGTGGAAGACAGATTTTAATATACACAGTTGCCTTTAGTTTTAGCATTGCTAATGTGGGAGTAACAGAATGGTGATCAGCACATATCTCTCCCCGTAAGACTCTTCTTGACCCAAATCTTCTGTGTCCTTCTCTATCCAAGACAGATGTGTGAATCAAACAAGCAGCATTGGATGTTGCAATAATTATTCTGCTTGCTGGTCACACCTATAGACTGCCATCACCATGTCTGATACAATAATGTTTGTTAAAAACACTATCTAATTTCATCATTGTTGGTAATCTTTCCAGGTGTTATTAACTGCATCTTCTCTCCTCCAGTGACTGCACTGGTGATTTTACATTTGGAATTTCCAAAGCTGACTTATGTGACATTTTATTTCTCTACACTAACTGAGGGAACACAAAAGGCAGCCTTTTGTCCCTCATACTATAGATCACATATACTTAGAGTTGTATTTTGAAAGTGCTAGCAATAGAAGAATGATAACCATAGTTTGAATACCTAATGTAAGCATAAATTCCAGGTCTACATGTACATATGCCTACAATTCCAGCATGTGTGATAAAAAAAAAGTCAGGGGAACCCCTGAACAGGCTGGCTAGTTAGACTAACTTGATCAAAAAACCTTTGGTTCAAGTGAAAGATCCAACTCCCTGTTCAAAGTGGAGAAATATAAGAGACCCCTCAGGTTCATGATGATTTCCATGAATATGTACACAAACATGCACCTGCACATGTACAAATGTGCATACACAATCACACATTTACCTACATATGTGAAAGTATGCACATACAAACACACAAAAGTACACACACACATATGCTCACATGTGCATGCTCACACACATGTATGAACACACACACACTAACGCATGCATGCACAAGTTTTCTTAAATTCTTCATTAAAGTCCTTTCCAGTTTTGCAGGCACTGTTTACTTCCCTCTGAAGCTGCAATCAAAGTTCCCTATGACCCCAGAAATAATGCTTTTATTCTGACGACCATTTTGATCATATAACTCAAATGCAAATTTGTTGAATAGTGTCTCTTTATTAAAGACAGAACAAAAGGACTTTATTGCGTTTTGAAGACAGAAACTTAGGCTGGGATCTCTTTAAATGGAGCTCTGTTTTAACTACAGTTATGAGGGTCTTAGCTTTCAATGTCCTTTTCTCTATTCTGTTGTGAATGAGAATGAAGAATTTGGTAGCTGCAGTACATTTCCTTCACATACCTCAAGTTCAACTCAGAGTTATATACTCTTTATTTCTCATATATATATATGTGTGTGTGTGTGTGTGTGTGTGTATGTGTGTGTATGAGTGTATGTATGTATATGTGTGTATATATATATATATATGGATAACACATATTTATATTATTCAGCATACAATGTTTTCTATTAGAAGACCATTGTAAATGAAGCATTTTTTTATGAAATAAATTCTTTCAATTACCTTTTGCTACAAGATTGAAGTAACCTGTGGATGACCTCAATTTAAATGAAAAAGTTTGCATTTTTCAATTTACTTCCAACATGGCTGCAACCAGAGACCAATAAAATCCTACAGAGTATCACACAGGTGATTCTCACCACACATTATGGGTTTGGTTCTGAAATAAACAGTAAACGACAATGTTTTCCCCTTAATGAATGTGTACTAAAATAGATACACCTACTGCCAATGGTGTTATATGAACTGAACTGCAAAGACGGTTATATGTTGTCAACAACACAATTAAGAAACAACATGCTTCTACCGTCATTTAAATTCACCATTTACTTTAATTAAGCTCACACTGCGAAGTCTTACCTTTTTTTCTTTTGAAAGATAGAATTTTAAAAATGGTTTGACCTGGGTATCATACTTCACTTTAAATTCACTCCTCCGTATTTTAGAGAGCAGGAACATTGGAGGAATGATATAGAAATTGTGGGCTTGCATAATATATGCATGGCACGCCCCTAAAATTATTGTTTTAAGTTTCACTAATTTTCAATAGAAATAAATTAATGGTAAAAGAGAGAAAGAGATTAAAAACAAAAAGAGTAGGGTCCTGAGTCCTCAGTTCTAATGCCTAGCATTTATCTCTGCCCAAAACAATGAGCAAGTCATGCACCATTGGAGAAGAGGAGATAAATGCCAGTCAAGCATGCCTGTATGGTGCAGAGAATGTGATAACAGTGCTTTTACACAATAGGACCATGCCAGCTATTTTCCAGCTTCCTCCTCTCAAGTGGTATTGTCTTCACAGGCTATTGTTACTTAATAATTCTTCATTCCTCTTTCCCCGGTTGCCAACAAATTATTATTGAAACAAGAAAATATAGATAATCTTATTTTATTTTGTAATCAATAATCAAGAATTAAAATCAAAATACAGTTTATTATTCTCCACATTTACTACTAAATCAATTCCACTGACTTACTACGGCATTCAAACAATTGGAATGGCAGATAAATAACTCTCTTGTTTGAAGAATTAATGATTATTAAGTCTATCAAGTCATAACAACACCATAATACTTAAGAGACATGACGACTTAGTGCTTCCTGACTAAATATTCTGTTTCTCTATACTACCAAACTAGGCAGGAAGATTAGCATAATGCATTGGTAGTAAATCAGTCACAAAAATGTATGTATAGGAAAGGACTGTAGTACATGATAGAGTAAAACAACAAAGATTCTGAGATGATTATTAATAAAAGCTAGATAACGCATTTTTTCAGAAGGAAAACTTAGAATTTTGAATAATATCGTGAATATTTAATTTGTATTGATTTATATATATACTATTTATATATACATGTATACATTAAATATGAAACTTATAGAAATAAGTGTTTTTATTGGAAAAAAGATACAAAATGTAGTGAGTGGAGAAGGACATAGCTGATGAAGCTACATATAATCAAATGAATGATTGGTAGGTTCTTTCAGAATTTGTGAATTATATCAACAAATAAAAATAAATTTTAGTTCTAAAATGATAAAATGCCTGTTTTTTAAAGAGTGTTGAAATCATTTGCATAGAAATGGTTTGGAAGTGAGATTACCGCAACCTGAGAAGAGAATGCATTTGGCTAATTTTTAAAGAATTAAAAATTGGTTAGTCAGTCAGCATTTATTGTGCTACTGAATAAATAAACAAGATTGACTGCACAACATTTTAAATTTCCAATTTGAAAGAGAGAATAAAATCTCAAGTGCAGAAACGGAGAGATTATTGTAAGATAAAATGGCTTTAAACATCTTTAGATACAACAGAGGAACAATGCATTTTATGGTGATTCATTAGTTTTATGTAACAACATACTTTTTAATCCATAATTCAATAGTGAGTACTGTTCTTTTAACATGGCTTAAATTTCTGTATGCTTGGACTACGCATATTCCTAAAGTTTGTTGAATGTGTGTCTTTTGTTCTTTATTTAATCAAACAAGATGATCACTTAAACTACATCATTACACTTGAAAGCTCCATTTGTTTCTACAAATTTTCTTGAAAGATCTTGAGATGAACTCACAGTTATTGTTTCCATGTAATTTTAATTTTAAAACAAGTGAAGACACTAGAAATCAATTTAAATAAGCTGGTTATCTGCCCCACGTTACTATATCTCAAAAAAAGCAGCCTTCATGTGCTTCAACAGCATCCACTGTTTTCCCCTAACATCGAAACATTCTAGTTCTTGACTCCAAAAACAGACTCTTCAGGTAATTTTGGATTAGGTTAATTATAGATTAGGTTAATTTTTGATTAACTTTTGTAATAAATTTTCACACTTATTTTTGTACCCCAGAAACTGATGCTTTCCATCATAGTATGTAAGATAAGACAACATAAAACACTTTATTCTTTTGCTGATTGGGAACACAAGGTAAGTAAATTCTATGAAGAATTTTTTATTTACTTATGATCGACAATTGGATTATAAAGTATGTATTAAACATTAAGAATTGATTTTTATGCATCAAAGTCAGACACATAATTTAGAGTTTGTGAAGACATTTGGTATATTTCTCACTGAGAATAAACAGAATTAAAAACAAAAGAAAAAGAATTTTTTAGTGTTAAAAGTTGCAACTTCCCCAATTTGACAAACCTATTGGAGCCAGTGAAGCTTTAAATCTTGGATCAGAGAAAAGAATGTGAAGACCAAATGAGTAATCTATGAAGACAAGGCAAACACAACTAAATCTCACACAAAGCAGGACATAAAAGTTAACTAATGCAACTGGTGAATGTACCAGAAAGACAGAAAGACTTAAAATGCACTTGTAGAATGATGAACTTAACAGTTTGTTACTTTAAAATACTGACTGCCCAATGGTCATAGTTATCACCGATCAGCAATAATAGCATTGATGTGAGGAAATGTCCATTTTGATGTAAGGTAATGTAGAAAATAAAAAGCAAAATGAGAAGGAAGGTGGATAATCAGGAAAATAACCCAGACACAGAGACACAACCGGAAGTTCTGTAGTAGGGAGTGTTGCATGAACCCCAACGAGAAAAGTGAGTATTAAGCTAAGTATATGATTAAGAATATACAGTTCATTAAGAGTGGGAATTTGAGACTGATACATAATTGAAGTAAGGATAACTTTGCATATATTTTAAAAATTTGTTTCCAGCTACTTTCAACGTTGTTGAAACCAATCTAGAATACCGTCATTCATTTTAAGGTAGTTTGTAACAACACGAAGTAATATTTTGTATTATTTCTTCCTCCAACAAAATGCATTCAAGAAAAAATTTGCTGAGGCATATTTCCCCTGAAGTTAATTAATAAAAGCCATAAAAAAGGGGTTCAGGTCTTGAGTTGGAAAGAAAAAAAATTAGTAGATTAGTATAATTAATTCCTAAATCTTATATACATTTAAGGGACTACTTACATGTGCCAATAATCTTTTGGCTATGTCCCAAATAGTAAGATGTTGAATTTCTTAGTTCTGTTTTTAACTTAACCATAACATTATACCACAGAATTCTCTAAGCACAGAGTTCAATACTGGCGGCATGTGCTTTTCTAATTGCATCACTTCAGACACTTGTTTTCTTTGAACATAATTTGAATCTCAGAAAGTATCTGCTATCTAATTTTCTTTTTTAAAAAATTGTTTTGTTTTGTTTTTTCTGAACAGGTTTCTTTGTGTAACAGCCCTAGATCACCTGGAACTAACTCTTGTAGACCAGTCTGGCCTCGAACTCACAGCGCTCCAACTTTTTCTGTCCCCTAAATTCTGGGATTAAAAGCATGTACCACCATTGCCTGGCAAGAAATTGTTTTTTGTTTGTTTGCTTGTTTTGATTTTTCAAGACAGGGTTTCTTTGTGTAACAGTCTTATCTGTCCTGGAACTCACTTTGTAGATGAGGCTGGCCTCGAACTCACAAAGATCTCTGCTTTGCAAACGCTGGGATTAAAAGTGTGTGCCACCACTGTCTGTAATTTTCTTTCATATTTGTTCATTTGGATTACATGCTGAACGTGCTCATAAATCATCAACTGGTTTCCAGTCAATTTTAAGAAACATGTTAATTGTTAAAAATTTCATGCCTATGTCAGAGCTGACAATATTTATGGTTCAGATGGAGTGCAGACATGGGAGAGAGAGATGGCAGAAAATACACACATAGCAGACAAATCCTGCAGTTAGAGGAGATTCCTGCATGAAAAAGAAGCGGGAAAAGGAAAATATGTCCCCAGTTAAATATAGAAGGAAAATGTAAAAATGCTTCCTGACAGTCACCCAAATCATTTTATGTGAAGATTTTGAAGTTGTTATTTTTCTCTTCAGGAAAGATTATTTTAATAGTTTCCCTTTAACTATTTGAATTAGAACATTTGCATGATTGAAATTGATTTCATTGAAGATGGAAAGAAAACAGTGGCTATTGCAATCAACTCATAGTAGAAGCTTTGATAGAGAAAATTCAAGTTGAAAGTACAAGAAAAATTGAGTGAACAGGTCATACTTATTTAAATACCAACATAAGAACATTTTTGTCAATTTAAGAAATCCATTACTTATATATTTTTTATTTATTTAGTAATTTAATATATTTACATAGTCATTTTCTTTGCCAAGTTCCAGGGTGCAGAAGCATGCTAAGCATTTCCTGAGCCAGGTTTAAGAAATGGCTAAAGCTAAGAATATACCTCAGATAATAGTCGTCTTGCCTAACATGAAGAAAGCCCGATATTTGATCCACAGCAGCGCACAAAAGAGGTTCAAAGCTATGCTCTGCAACAAGCAAGTTCTAAGTAGGATAAATGAGACCATTTCCCAAAGCAAATAAAATCAAGCTAAATACCCCTAGGGTGACTTTATGTGAAGGAAAATCATGGACAATTTATCTGGAGTGCTGCCGAAAGCAGGCCAGGCCACAAAAGACATCAACCCATGACATATAACATGAAAAAGCAGACAAAGATTTAACAAGACCCAGAGAGCCTAAAGGGTACTGTTTAGTTTAAAATTATCTCTAGGTGCTTTGTATAAATATATGCAAATAAGGTGGCATTGACAAGCGCCTTTGAGCCATGATTCCTTGGCTAAACTCAAAGTACCTTACAAACAAATTCAATCTTGACCTCATACCCAGGGGTTACTTAAATTGATCAGAAATATATGTAAGCCTTATTAGCTAATGAGGTATAATTGTAAGATCTGATATACTGGGCATCTACTAACTTTTCATCACAGACTTTGTATCATTTCTAAGATGAAATAAGCAAACATAACTAACACCAAGCTTGGCAGAATGAGGGTTAAAGTCATGAGGTATTCTAGCAGCACCATCTGAAATGTCCCAACAATTACAGCATATTGCAGACAATATGTACTATTCACATTTGAAATTGAATACAAGCAACCACATTATTTTCAAAGGTGTCAAGAAGGTATTGAACTTAAAAATACAGTAATAAGCTTAAATAAATAAGGTCAAATATATTAAAGAAAAGTAAGTTTAAAAAAGAGAAAGGAGGTGTGTTGATGAACTATCCAATAAAAAATATACCAAACAGGTGGAAAGTACAAAGAAACAAGTAGAAATTCTTTTATTGAAATTAGGGTAGCTAAAGTAAAGTATTTCATAACCAGACCAAAATTTAATCTTAAGTTGGTTTTCAAATAAGTATGACTTGTTTACTCTATCTTTCCTGTACTTTCGACTTGAATTCCTCTATCAAAGCTTCTAGTATGAACTGATTATAACATCTGATGTTTCCTTTCCATCTTCAGTGACATCAGCTTCAATCATGCAAATGTTTCAATTTAAATAAAGGAAAATTATTAAAATAATTAAAATTTCCAAAAGAGAAAAAAATGACCAAAAAGTCATAGATGACTCAATAGTAGATTAAGTAATAAAAATAATGGAATTGATCAATGTATCTATCTGAGTTTTGAAAAATACGGGCAGAGAAATATAAAGTAGTGAGAGCGTTAAGTGACGTACATGTAGTAGTTGAATTAACATGAGAGGATCAAGTGAGGGGTATATATTAGCTACTTTTCTCAGTTACTCTGGCAAAATACCTGACAAAAGCAACCAAAGGGGAAAGGGCTTATTTTAGTTCAGTAGTCGAGGCTAGATTTCACATGGCGGGTCACGACTGCCAGCAGGAAGCTGAGGTAACTGGTCTCATTACAGCCACAGATAGAAAGCAATAAAAGATGAATGCAGATTTGCATTTTGTTCATTAGATATTTCGGAATCAAGTCATGGAATGAGGCTCCCAACGTTCAAGGTGGTTCTTTCCAAATTATTAGCCTAATCCAGAAACTCTCTGATAGTTACGTCCAGAGACTTTCTCCCAGATGATCCCCAATCTTCTCAAATGTACAAAAATTTAACCAACACAGTGTAGAAACCATTCTCATCATCCCAAAACCTCAGCAAACCATAATAAGTTGAGCATCAAAACACCAAAGCCTAAACACATCACAGAGTTAAAAGACACAAGCAACGAGACAGTCCTTACAAAAGAACTGACCCACCATGTATGATGGTGGGTGGACAGCAGAAACAGAAGAGGATAGATTGTGGCTAGCAACACAAGCTTGATTGCTCCAAAGAGACAAAACCAAATGAGAAAATTATTTTTCAAAAGCAAGGTAAAAATGAACACATGCACTATTGCTGTCTGTGAAACCAAAAGTTTTAGGAAGACCATAGCAGAAATTTACAAGCATAACTTAAAAGAGTGTAAGTTTGTCTAAAGAAAAAGAAAATTTTAAAATAGAACTGTGGTAGTCTCCATTTGCCTAAAATTATTTTCTGAAAATTTATAGAATGATAATGGGGCTGGAGAGATGGCTCAGCAGTTAAAGCAGTGCCTGCTCTTCCAAAGGTCCTTGGTTCAATTCCCAGCAACCACATGATGGCTAACAACCATCTGTCATGAGATCTGGTTTCCTCTTGAGGTAGAGACCTGATCAGTCGTCCTCATCAACATAGGCCATATAACCCAATATGGACAAGTTCGACAGATCTGCCATACATGGACTGCCAATGTATGTTTCAGCATTGCCAGGGCATAAATATCATTCATTAATTTCAAATGAAATAATATATGTGAAACTGTATTACATGTCTAAGAAGCAATATACATAACAGGTCAAGGAAACAAAGGTATAACCATGTTATGCCTTGTTAGAGGGGTAATGACTGATGGTAATTCAAGCAGATAGAAAAGCTGATCATTCAAATTGATCTCTCAAATGTTGAAACCAGTCTTCTCTTTGTTCCCTGACCTGTTCATATTGCCAAGATAGTCTGGAACACAAATTCATCTCAGTTGACCTCAGGGCACTTGTACCTTCTGTCACCTCTCTATAAACTGACAGAAAGGGCTTAAACAAAGGACATTGAGTCTATAGTTCTCCCCCTTATTTTTAAATTTTATTTAGAGATAGGATCTCACTAAATTTCCCTGGCTGACATTGTATGCAGTCTATATTTCAAAGAGATCTTCAATTTAAGATCCTCCTGTGTCAGCCTATAGGGTAGAAGATTTTATTAGCTTGTATTATCAGGTAAAACTCAATTTTTTATTTTATATTTTAAGTGTTAATATAAATGCATAATTTTCTCTTTCAATTTCTTTCTCCCATATACCCACACCTTGTTCCTCCTAACTCTGTGAACCTCTGGCGTCATATATGCATACACACACACATCCTTATGTATTCTATTAGTAATTTGAGTTGTTTTAATTATAATTATTTGTATTATGTAATAAATGTTATTTTATTGCAATTTGCGTTAGTTATAAATAAATGTAAATATCTAGTCATCATTTACTTACATCAATACTTACTTTGTTTATCTATTACAATATCAATAGATGTCTTAATTACTGTCTTTGTTATTTTCTTATTCATTGAGGAACTAAAATGGTTTGGATATAGCCATCAGTGAGAAATGAAACCCTATTTGACAAGCACTATCCAAATAGTGTGCATTTCTCAGAAAAACATGAGCGCTCTGGAACAAATGTGAGAAGGACGATACAAATTGTATCCTGCCTGAAGCCCAGAGAGCAATTGACAAGTATGTAGTTCAGCTTCTCATTATAAGGTATAATTCTGTGCAATCCTTTCAAAGCCAAACAACCTATATCAACTAAGCTGTGTCTAGTTTTCAAGGAAAGTAACACTGGAATGTATGTTGAGGTTGTGGAAATATCTCTATAATGTGAGAGGTGATAGAAAAAGATGAACAATATATAACAATTTTAGTAGAATTTAGAGCTCATATTTTAATGTCTTTGCATGATTTTGTCAAGATAAAAGGATCATCCGTTTATTTATCCCTCAGAAAGTGAAATGGGAAGGCATATACTTGTAATTTCAGAGTTTGTACTATTTGAATTCAATTAAATATTCTTACATTTTTTACCAAACTTATTGAAATTTAATTGTATTTTGCTTATTCAAAGGTACTAGTTGATCCTAGGACGGTGTGTTTGCTCTACCTGACAATAGTAAGCATGGTGATGCCCCTAACAGACAGAGCAATGACACTTTCTGCAGTGAACAAACACTGGCATATTTTGAATAGAAGCATTTGCAAAATTTAACCCATAGGAGGCCTGGAAAGATAGAGGAGCAAATGTATAAAATAGGTCCTCTGTTTGACTTAATGACAATACAAATATACAGTAAATAAAAAGAATGTAAGAGAAAGAAAAATCAAATACAAAGGAGATGGCTTTTCTGGTTTAGGAGTGATACTAAGCAGGGAATTCTACCTCCCAGGGGATTTCTTGCAAGGCGTAGAAGAATCTTTGTTTTCACAAGTGGCGAGTACTGTAAGACAGCCTCTCTCTCACAACACAGGAGGGTGTGATCCAAAATGCCAGTAACGTTAAAGATGGAAAAGCTTGTACCAGTATATCCCAAATGTTTAGGAATACATTTTTATAGATTTCATCTGTCTATGATTGATTCCTTACCAAAAAAGCATTATGCTAAATATGGAAAAATCCCCAATTTCTTTTTGAGAGGGGAAGATAACCACATAGGGCTGGCTGACATTCAAAAGCCAGATCCAAGTCTAAATTTTGTGAAGGTTAATTTTTTTTTTCAACTTCATCCAAATAAAGTCTGGAGAGATTACAAATTCTGGCCATTCTCTGACATGCTTCCTTATCAGTTAGAGAATATATAAGAACTGCTGGTCAGCAATAGATCCCCTGTCTATTTCCTCTCTTTTTTTCCCTTAACTCATTTTCTCTAACCTGATAGAAATTAAGTGGAGACAGACAAGCTGCATATGAGAAAGGGAAAAAGCTGGAAAGAAACTGAAATCTATTGTGATGCCAGACTTCACCAAAGACAGTGTGCCAGGCCTCGGAGGAGTGTCCTTTAGAAAGCTGACAGAGCTGGCTCTTAGGACTGTCTTGGATAGAGTGACAAGTTTCACTTTTAAATTTTGAAGGCACTTATAACTGTATCAAAGAAGTTGTTACCCATTAAGATAGCCATGTCTATTTTAAATTAGCATTTCTATGGAATTTTTGAGATTGTCAGTCTATGATACATTGTCTGATAGTGGTAATATTTGCATCAGGTATTTTTTTTTTTAAACTGGGGATGTCCTGTTGCCAACTGAAATACAGAAATATATGAGGAAATGTTAGACCATTCTTTGTTATCATCAAACCAGAGAATATAACAATTGGATATACTTTTGATAGTACTCTAATTAAATTGCTTGAGGGTTGTTTATCCATATAACCGATCTTTATGATTATTGTAGTTATATCTTCAGCAGTCTGCCACTGTTACAAGATGTAGAAAAAGAAAATCCAGTTTATATTGTAAAATATAATAGTCATGGCTTCCACTTTAGCATATTGTCTTTTTCCCCACAAACAGACAAAGTTATTTGGTCTTTGTCAAGGCTGAGGTAAGCATTCTCACTTTCTTCACATGGTCCAAAATAGTCTAGGAGCCAAATAGTCCTAATCCTGCTTATTGGCAATTGAACTCTACCCAACTGCCTTTGTGTGTTGTTATAGGAGGGGCTGATAAACTCTAGGTCCACCTCAGGCAGACTTGCAACCAGAGTCTCTGCTGCAGCTGTCCTTCTCCTGTGGACGAATGCATTGTTGCTTTCATCCCACCTTCTCAGTTCTAATTTTCAAAGGGGCCATTGCATCTTTTTCCACTTTCAAATTCCAGTACCATATTTCATTATTTTACTCTCTTTCAAGTAATGAGAGTACTTTTCACTTCACTGACAACTTTAAAAGAGAATTCTAGATAGTGCCACGGCCACATGCACTCATGTCCTCTAATTTCATACCTGCCATCAAAATTTCCTGTTCCTATGCAGAGCATCAGGATATGCATCTGATATCCCATTTGCTTTCTGCTCAGGACCATAATTGCTGCAATGCTCCCAGATTAAATCTTTGTTCTCTGCTGGTCATTTTGCACAGTCAGAATAATTTACTATTATTTTGGGGTCACTAAAACACTTTCTTCTCTTAACACATTCTTTCTGCCTGTTACTGTCACTTTCGTTGCAGAAATGCTATTCTTCAAATCAGTTATCTTTATTCACTGTTTGCTATTCTTCTCTGACTGGTCATGCCCACAGCTCCATTGAAATTGCGCTTGTCAGGGTCACCAATGCCTTCCAAGTAGAAAAATCTAATAGTCACACCTCACTCCTCACCTTGACATCACATTTGGCACAGTTAATTACTATATTCATTGATACCTTTCCTCTGGTTGTGGTCTTACAAATATAAAACGTTCTTGAATTTCTTTATATTGCATTATCTAGTCCTTACTGCTTTTTTCTTCACTTTGATATATTCTAGTAGAGTGAACTTCTGTTTAAATCATGAATTGTTTCTGTTCTATGTATAGTAGGGACAGCTTTGCCATCTAATTTACTAGTTTAAGACTGTCTGTATGCTCCCAGGTCTAAAACATGCATTTATAGTTTGTCAATCATTCATACCTTTGACTTGTAACCTATCTCCTTATATTGCAGCTATTTTCATGTTTTTGAGATAAAGAGCTATTTGTTTACCTTCTATAGCTCACTTCCCAATCTCATTAGTATAGAGATTCTGCTAATGCTACAGTTTGAACATCATCTGGATCTTATGTTTCTGATTATGGTGAGATTGTTTGTGTCCTATCAACAAAATATGGAGTGAAATCTTGACTCTCCAGTAGCTGTGAATGTGATTGGATGCCAAATGAAAATAAGGACATAGGGTAAGCATCCTGTGAACCTGAAAAAGTGGAACATATGAAGCAGAGACATGACATATGCAGGGGGTGTATGCTCAGGGAAAGCTGGACAAGTACGAAGCTTTGAGCTTCAGTTTAGCTCTCCTTAAAATGATGTTAGGAATCTACCCATTTTATCCACTTTATTTGACTTCTCTACCTTTCTTTAAGCCTAAACTTAAATTTCTTGCTCTTCTCAAAGTCTATACTGTTTTAATTACACTCTTTTATTTTTCTTATTGTTGAAGATTTTTCTTCCTTTTTTTTTAAAAAAAGAAACAATTGAAAATAAAATCTTAACCAATACATGCATCCTGAACACAGCACTCCCTCCACCTCTCCCAGCTCCTCTATCACTCTGTTTTCCCACATCCACCCCAGCCATCACCACTTACAATATTTGATTTTTGTGAATTTAAAATTCTACTTGCAATTTACTATTTTTGTACTTGGTTAATTAATAAATATGGGGCTGGAGAGATGGCTCAGTGGTTAAGAGCACTGACTGCTCTTCCAGAGGACCCGGGTTCAATTCCCAGCACCAACATGGCAGCTCACAACTGTCTGAAGATCAGTTCCAGGGGATCTGACACTTCACACCAATGCACATAAAATAAAGTTAAATAAACCATAAAAATATTAAAAAAATAATAAATATAGTTTTCTAAAATAAAGCAATTACATTAGATGCTGTGTGTGAGTAATGATGGACATGCTAAGATAAAGAGATTTAGGCAGTCTTTTTTTGACAATTATGTTCTTATTGAGTACATCTGTGAGTTATAAAGAGCTGCTTCTCAAATGTGTGTGTGTTCATGGTAACTACTAAAACACTCCAAGTAATCTAGGATTTCAAGCATTGTTCACAACAAAAATCTTAAAAAACAAAAGCAAACAAACAAACACAATCTTCAGACTGGTTCTGGTGCAGACCCCACCAGCTCTCAGGCAGGTAAGACCTGTCTTTACGCTGAACTCCAATCCCCATCACTCCCTAGATTCTGTCCCCTCAAGACCTATTCTGTTACCAATCCCCTATCACCTGAACATCCTCCCTATGGCCAGCTCTGGTCTGAAACCCCAGCAGAATATGTAGGCACAGCTGCAAACCACAACAGTTGGAAGAATAAACACAGGCACAATCCACACCAGTTTGAAGAAAAGATGAGTAAACCTCTATGTAAAAATACATTCAAGAACCAAAAAAGCAAAATGGCACTACAAAAACCCAATGATCCTATAACAGAAACAGCTGATGATTCAAATGCAACAAAATTAACTTAAAATTACTTTGAAGATGATAGAGGCTCTTAAAGAGGAACTGAAAAATTCCCTTAAAGAAGAGGAGGAAAAGCCGGGTGGTAGTGGCGCAAGCCTTTAATCCCAGCACTTGGGAGGCAGAGGCAGGTGAATCTCTGTGAGTTCGAGACCAGCCTGGTCTACAAGAGCTAGTTCCAGGACAGGCTCCAAAGCCACAGAGAAACCCTGTCTCAAAAAACCAAAAAAAAAAAAAAAAGAAGAAGAGGAGGAAAAGACAAACAAAAAAATGAAAGAAATCAATAAATTCCTGAAAGTCAAGATAAAAAGAATCAAAGAGGAGAAAGAAATGGTTCATGACTTAATAACTTGTTTTAAGAGGGACACGTGTTTGTTCCCAGACACCTGGCATCTCAGACCTGAAATAATCACACAGAAACTATATCATTTAAAACACTGCTTGGCCCATTATCTGTAGCTTCTTATTGGCTAACACTTATATCTTAATTTAACCCGTTTCTAGTAATCTGTATATCGCCACGTGGCTGTGGCTTACCAGGTAAAGTTTCCAGGCCCTATCTCTACATGGGACTACATGGCTTCTCTTTGACTCTGCCTCCTTTCTCCCAGCACTCAGTTTAGTTTTCCCCACCTATAAAGTTCTGCCCTATCACCAGGCCAAGGCAGTTTCTTTATTCACCAATGGTATTCACAGCATACAGAGGGGAATCCCACATCACCTCCCCTTTTTTATTTGTTCCTGGATACTCAGCCCTGAAATAACCACACAGAAACTAAATTAATTAAATCACTGCTTGGCTTATTAGCTCTAGCTTCTTATTGGCTAGCTCTTAATTTAATCCATTTCCATTAATCTGTGTATTGCCATGTAGCTGTGGCTTACCAGCTAGGTTCTGCCTGACATATGTCTTTGGTGGGGTCACATTGCTTATCTCTACTCTGCCTTCTTTCTCCAAGCATTTAGTTTAGTTTTTCCCACCTAGCTCTACTTTACCCTATTACAGGCCAAGGCAGACTCTATATTCATTAACCAATAAAAGCAAGACATATATAGAAGGACTTCTCATACCAATTCCTTATGGTGGGATGTCTTCTTCAGCCTCAGTACAGGGAGGAAGAGCTTAGTACTGCCTCAACTTAATGTGCTATGCTTTTTAGATTCCAATGGGAGGCCGTATACATCTGAATGGAGTTGGAAGAGGAGTGGGTAAGGGAAGTGGAGGGGAGGTAGTGAAGGCAATAGTAAGAGAGGAGGGAGAAGGAACTGTGGTTGGTATATAAAATGAATAAAAATTTAAACTACACATATTTTATAAGTAAGATTTATAACTGAAAACAAAAACTACAAAATATTTTTCAATGTCATACTCAAATCATTATCTCTTTTGTCTAGTTCATCCTTAGTAAAAACAAGGCATATAAAATATAGTACATCTATATTGTTCTATATCCATTTCATATTTAAAAGTAAAATATGAACTTCTTGATGAATGATTATTAAATAGTACTTTCTTTATTTTATTTTATTATTTATTAAAGATTTCTGCCTCCTCCCTGCCACTTTCTTAAAATAAGTTCAACAAATAATACGTTTTAAGAAAAATTCAGTGTTATTTCCTATCATTCATTCACAAATTTATATTCATCTTAACCACCATGACATGAATTTGGTAATAACAACTTATTGATAGGCATAGAAACAGGAAAACCAGGATTTCTGATCTTATTAGATTTCATATAAAGTAAGAGAGACAGAGAATACATAAGTATCAAATAAAGATTGGGAGAGAGAGTGATGGAGCATGAGGTAAGAAGAGAGAAAACAGAGAAGAAAAGATGAAGGTGACTGGGGAGGAAGAAGGGTTAGAGAAAAAGAAGGTATGGGGAAGAGGAAGGAGAGAGAGCAATAGGTGATGGAGAGATGTCTTATCAGTTAAGAACAATTATTGAAACTGAAGAGATCAGAGTTCTGTACTTATACACTTTGGGAGGCTCACTACTACTTCAACCCCAAATTAAAGCAGGACCCTAAATACCTATCCACCTAAAGGAAGTGCACTCATGAATACACATACCCATTCACCTCCACCACCCCCACACAATTTATAAAACAGTAAATATTTTAAAAGAAGGAGAGAGAAAAGTGGGAAGAAAAGGATGAAGAGGAAAAAAACCCATAATGAATGAGGAGGTGGTGGTGCACACCTTTAACCTAAGCACTCAGGAGGCAGAGGTAGGTGGATCTCTGTGAATTCGAGGCCAGCCTGGTCTACAAGAGCCATGCTGGCTCTAAATTGGGTGTACCTTGCAGAGGCTATCTCCCTTTCTTAGAATCTGATTATCCCAGAACTTGATTTTTGCTTTACATCCTTAACTGCTATTTTGTCTTACTAAACAGCTACTTAGTCTCAGAAATATGACTATACACATAATAGCATGGAAAAGAGTATCAGCAGGATTCAGACTTCATAGCAGTCAGGTAGTATTAGGAAGCTGAAAAAATAACATTCACAAATAAAGTCTAGTACATTTTAGTAAATAGTGTAACTTCACTTGTAACCAGATTACTACAACAACTAATTTAAATATAAGCAAAATGCTAAGTAGTAATGTAGAAGTTATGGATTAATATGTGTTGGAACTTTAAAAACAGAGCGGGAAGAAAAGGTATGCTGTGTATATGTACATTCTTTCTTCACACCCATGTACCTCAAATCATCTCTCTTCAATGCAATAGGATAGGACATCTATTATAGCCTGTGTGACAAGAGTACTCCTTGCCTTCCTTCTTTCTCAGGTGAAAGAAATCAACCGGCATGAAACAAACTGCATGGCCAAAGATGGGGAATGAAGTAAAGGTTAGTTTGTTTCTTTGCTTTGTTTTTTTTACCTTCATATTCATTTCCATTGCCCTGGTAAAAACATAATTTTTTAACAAACACAATTGCTGTCTGGTCTACCTTCTTTGCATATAGTTATTGCCCAGTGTCATATCTCCTTTCATTATTGGTACATGGCAGGAGAAATATTATGTTCTATCTTTATCTCCTTCCCTCCTTTTCCCCTCTAGATATGAATATGGTATGAATACTTTTTCTTCAACTTTCTTTGTTACATTTTCTGCTTTCATAAATTTGACTCATCAAGTTTCCCATTGACTTACTATACTACACACATGAACATGTCTGAGTATATGTGTGTGTGCTTCATAGTATTGTTAAATAAAACATATGTCAACATGAAAAATAAAACTTAAAATCTTTGAAAATAATTTTGAGTTCTAAAGTATCTTTTCAGTTTCTTAGATTATAAATATCTATATTTTTATATCTATGTTTTTGTGTTTATACAATGACCATATTCGGGTTCTTTTGATGTCATACTGAGTGATTCAACGAAGTTAGGAGTTTTATCAAGTTTTCATCTAGCACACTGTAAAATTAAACTAAATTGCACCTATGGATCCTATTTTGCTTCCCTATCAAGGACGTGTTGGAGCTAAGAAACTGACATTATGTAAATATTCTTGGACAACTAACTATGCTTAGGGAGTTTCCTTATCTACATTTCAAATTTTAGAATTCTGACTACATTATTTAGATTACCCTGGATTTTTTGATGGCAAAATCTGATTAAAATATCTATATGAGTAATGTGCCCAGCATGGTTTATGCCATGTTTGATGATAATACTAAACAATTAAAGCATGCTGAACACTCAAGTTTGAATAATTTTATGCCTTTAATAGCACCACAACAAAATTGCTAGGATAATAAAAGAATTCATGTAAAGTATCACATAGACCATTTGATTGGATATTTGACTCCTTAATTTATTCCAATGACTTCTATTGCCCAGGGAAAGAAAATATATGTATAGAGTAAAAAATAATAATTGTTATAAAAACAAACATCTAAGAAATTCCATTTGTGTCTGAAGATGACTCTCATGTAATACTGTAGCCCTGTTAAGAGCTTGATGATCAAACTAGGAAAGGAAATTCAGGATAGGTATGTAACACCAGCACATAGTTAAGGAGCAAACCTGTAGTATTTACAGAAATAGAGCATGACAAGGCTTGTATCAAGGCAACAAGAACACCATCTAAGGAGAGCTGCTTTCTTTGAAGGATGTTATCTGGTCTGTTACTTGATCAAGGATTATTTATGACAGTTTTTTGTAAGAGATATTTTGACAGAAAAGTCAAGGAGAGAATTTAAACTATGATCATAGCATGTTCCAAAAATGTAATAAGCATGATGAAATATGAAATTCTGTCACTCTTTCAAACCAATAATCCTATAATTCATGTGTATAAGCAAAAGGACGTATCAAGAAGGAGGCAGGATATATGAGGTGAATAAAATGGTAAGTTTAAGAGGCTCACTTAAATACCCATGTTTAAGTAATGTAATGGCATGGATAAAAGAAAGCGTATAATAAAATGCAGAAGTAAAATGGCATAATGAGATGCATAATTGGACAAATGTAACGATATGCAAAGGAGAAAGATGTAATACGATACACATTCTTGAGGAGTGTAATGAGATGCATAAATAGAAAGGTGTAATGAGATGTGCATGTTTAAGTAATGAAATGAGAAATATAGGTTATAATAACATACATGAAAGTAATTTAGTAATAAGATATACAAGGGAAAGGCTTTAATGAAACTCAGGAATGGAAATATGTAAAGATGCTTAAAGGAGATGTAATGAGATGCACATATTTGAAGGTTAAAACGAGTTGCTTTAATGGAAGTGGGTAATGAAATGTATATGTTTGAAAGGTGTAATGAGACACATTAAAGGCAAAGAGTGTAAAGCATTTCTCTCCTATGGAGAATAATGGTTTCTGAAAGCCTTGAAGAGACATCATCTTAAGAAATTTCACTATTACTACTTTAGCATACACTGAGTGTTATCAGCGGCTTTGCCATTACCACATCACACAGCATCCCCCAAGGGCCTGACTTTATTTTTGTATATATGCTTTAAAAACACAGCCCCATTCCTACAGCCACATTTTAGAACAACTTAGGGATGATACTAATTATTACCCATTAACACAGGAGGAGAAAGAGTGTAAGGAAAAGAAGAGCTACTGAGCCTTGATTTCCTTATGGATCTATGCTGGGAATCTTTGAGTAATTGAATGTTACAATCACTTTGCCTTGTCTTTGTACAATTTCACAGGAGTGCTCAGAGGTTATCCTAGTTGCTCAAAGTCATATGGCTAGCAAGTATTAAAAACAAAACTGGAAAATATTCTATCAGACTATGCAGTGCCCATTTCTAGTTTCCTTCCTATTATTCTTTATGTATGCACATCTATCTGTCTGTCTGTCTATCTTTAACTATAGCTATATATAGATATATATTCTTTATTTGTACTTGCTTTTATTTTTTCTGGCTAATTACTGCTAATTACAGTTGAGTCCCCAATGGGGCTTCATTAACACCTTAATTTATGAATGCCACACATTTACACAGCTAATAATCTTGCCAGGAAATGGTAAAGAATAACAGATCACCAACATTTGAGACACTTGAAAAGTACTCAACTGTTGGCTCTCCAAACAAGTTTGTATCACATTGTATCCCATTTAAAAAAAATATTTTATCAGATACGAATTAGAAACTCAGGTGAAATAAATAGCAAATTTTTATAATTAAACCGAGAGTTTTGAAAAGCTCCACTAGGCCGTTTTTGAACAGAATCTTATTTTCTTAGTTGATCAATGTAAAAAAAAAAAAAAAGGATGAAACCATGTTAACTACCACTTTAAGATGTTTGCAAAGAGTCCCATGTTTTGTACCCTTTCACAGATTGATTTCGTTTTTTTTTTTAATAAGAACTAAGTGGTATAAATCTTAGTAACATCTATTAAAACAAAATAAAATAATTTATATATGGTTTAACATATATTATTTATATAGACTTTCCCATAATCGACAAGAGAAAGTTAGTGAATATTTATTTTTCCAAAGATTAAATCACCTGACTGAGCTATTATGTGATTTTAAATCTTTTTTCATTTAGCTGGTCGTAGTTTATATTGATAGACTGACTGAAAGGGGAAAATCATAGAAAAAAAATATAAGGCAAGTTTTCTATGATGGTTGCAGACAGTAATTCATTTCTGGATTAATTGCTTACAGAATGAAAAAGGCATTAATTGGAAGAGAGGATGAATTTTTATAAAATGCGAGTACCACAATTACTTCCCCCTTTATTGACAGAATTCAAATTAGACCAAGTACAACATAAATTTGCGACCTTTCACCCTCACACTAATAACTTTTCACAACCCTAATCAATCCGTCTAATATAGCAATTATCATCCCACCCATATTCCCACTGGAGCCCATGATTACTTCTGGATAACTGCTTATTGTTCAATTAAGAGTCTATGAAAAGGGGCCAAACATTGGTCACTTTCACTCATTAAAAATTTCAGGTTTTTGTCCTGAATATTTTTCCATACAATTGAGTTTCTCATTAGTAATTAATTATTAAAACTCATTCACCCTTCAGTGGTGAGCAGAGAAGCAAGCTCACATGTGAGGCCTGGATGAGTATATTCAAATCAATATATTTGTTTATGTTTAAGAAAACGAGGTTAGCTCTTTTAGCAGAGCTAGCACAAAGAAATGTTTTCAAAATATTCACAGAGTTTGTTTTCTGAATTAATACAACCAAATAAACAAACCTTTCGAATGTGTGGTTGAATGACACAGACAGTATATGCCAGAGTCTATTTTCATGTACCAGCAAAGACCATTTGAACAGAACTTCTAATCCTCAGGAGACAGAATGTCTGCAGTTAAGTGAATATTCTTTGAAGTTAAGTTGCACTGGTTCTGATCTCACTCTTGCTAGATGCTATAAATGCAACTGTGAACAAACTCCATTGTTCCTGGGAGTCTCATTTTCCTTCTATCTATTGGATGTCTTACCAAGACTAAGTAGACAACATCTGAATTGTTTTAAGAATGTAATGCACTCAGAGCCCTTGGGAAAGCTTTTGCATCTCAAAAGAACAATATAATAATGAAGAGTAAACTGTGCATTTCTCTGACCATTTTCCTATAATAATTTAGAACCAGTTAAGAAGATATGGCACACTGTATAGATTGCATAAAATGTTTGGACCATATCTTTTGTTTTGTTTATAAATTAAATTATTAACTTAATTAAAATTCTAATTCAAGGGAACCAATTATCTAGTAGTTTAATTAGAAAAATGCAGTTTGTTGGTTATCTCATTCATAGAGAGAGCACTAAATAATATAGTCTCTACGCATATAAGAAAAAAAGAAAGTGGAAACATGGAAATAAAGGAAGGAAGAAGGAAGGTAACAGCAAGAAAGATGGGAGGGGAAGAGAAAGAGTAGAAATAATGGAAGAAATGGGGAAGCCTGGAAAGAACAAAGGGGAATAGAAAGACGGGTAGAGAAAAACAGAATTCTTAACAATGATTAGAATTTCAGTAGAAAGTGAAAGAATCTCCAGTCATATTGTATTAGACAAAAAGCAAGCTGATTGACTCAATTAGGTTAAAAGTACAGAGAGTAGAATTAGTTTTAAACCCTGCTGGACTTTGATTTGTAGGTGCTGTTAGGAGTGATATTCTGCCTCAAATCCCTTCCTGTATCTAGAGACTTCTCCTCCCTTTGAGTTGTGGGCACTCAGTACATATTTTTTTCCACATGTTGGGAACACTAGACAACCCACAATGACTATGTGAACATTATAGCTTAAAATTTAAATAATATAGGTGTCATGTTCCAGCTTCTCAAAATACCTGCTGGTAGCTGGCCTGCTTGAAATGTACATCTATCTATTCCTCAGCTACTGTTAGTAAACTTGGCTTTGGAGTGGTCACTTTAATGTGGTACATGATGTCTGCTGTCTTCTGTCTTGTGACTAGGATCTCGTCCAACTAAGGAAATGATGCCGCAACTTTGGGAGAAAAGAAAGACACCTGCCATTTTAAAAAGATCTCTCTCTCTCTCTCTCTCTCTCTCTCTCTCTCTCTCTCTCTCTCTCCCCCTCTCATTCTACCTACCTACCTATCTATCATTATTATCTATCTTCCTACCTACCTACCTATATCTCTCTATCATCATTGTCTATCTATCTATCTATCTATCTATCTATCTATCTATCTATCTATCTATCATTTATCTATCCATCCATCTATCTATCTAATCTATCATCTATTTATCAATAATTTATCATCTATCTCTCTATCTACATATCTATCTATCTAGAGATCCATGTGTTTTTATTTTCACTCATGTGCTCATTTTATGTCAATTACTGTTGAAGATAAATGATCTCCTTTATTTAAATAATGTGAAATGAGAGGAATCTAAATGAAGCAAATGTAACATTTTCAACATACAATATAAACTGTAGCATTTTTAAGCATTAACATCATCTAAATTCACAACAGTCATCATAACTTACAGGGACTAACAGTACTCAAGAACCAGAAATTCACATCATTGGGAAAATGAAGTGTCATTCCCTTACCGCACTGCTAGAGCAGAAATAAATGTGCATTGTTTTTCAAATTTCATTTTCCATGTGAGTGGTTTTCTTTTCTGAGCATGTTAATTAGTTGCATATATTTCTCCTAAGAATGTAAAATATAAAACAAGTAAATAACCCACCCACAACTTTTGTTCTCTGCTTAAAAAAATTGTGTGCTAAAAAATAAGGTGGGGTTCATTGAATATTATTAATGATTATTTATTCTAATCTGCCTACTTTTATATTCCAACTGCATTTGTTTCTTTTGCTGTTTTAAAAACTCATGGTTCTGTAAATTTAAATGTAGCTAACACAAGTGGAATTCAAGTAAACAATATAGTTTTTAAATTTAAATTAAAATGGAAAGAATAGAAAATTCAATTTGATGCCTTTGCAGAACCACGGCACTGGATTTTTATTGAATTTGTTTGTTAGAGGGAAGAAGCAAATTGTAAGAACCGTCTGCAATTGCACTAAGATAAATTGATCTTTATCAAAAAGAAAATGTATAGGAAAAATTGTAGGAGTCGGAGGGGTTGAATGAACCCAGGTCAAAAAGGCCTACTGAATCAACTAAATGGGGCTCATATGGACTTGCAGACATTGCAGCAACAAGCATGCATCTGTACCAGATCCTCAGCCTATATATTATGACTGTAAGTTTGGTGTTCTTGTGAGGCTCACCAGTGGGAGCAGGTATGTCTCTGAATCTTTTACCTTCTCTTGGGACACTTTTTTCCTATTGTGCTGCCTTGTCTATCTTTTATATGAAAGCCTTTGCTTTGTCTTATTGTATCCTGTTTTATATTACTTGGTCATTATGTTTTTGTGGTCCACTCTTTTCTGATGGGAAATGGAGGGCAACTGGAAATGGAGGAGAGAGGTAGGGGGAACTAGGAAGAATGGAAGGGGGCAAGGATGGGAACTATGATAAGTATTGCATGAAAAATAATCAATTTTCAATAAAATAAATGCAGAATAAAGAAAATATGGAGGAAATATATAAATAATCATGCCTTGCCTTCAGTATTCCAAACCTACTGTATAAAATACAAACTATATATTTCAAAATTAGAAGCAATTCTATTTATACTATTTTTATTTAATCAAGTCCATAAAAAACTTTAATATATTTTACAATTTATCTCTTCTATGGCAGATCTCATGATTTCCACCACTTTCTCCCTTAAGAATTATTATAAAGATGGAAACATTGCTTTCTGGGTTAGGAGAAGTTATATCAGGAACCTAGTAAGGTTCACTATATTTCTAGATATTCCCAAATACTGTGCTTATGACAAAGTTGATAACAAACATATAAGCATCCTCTTGTAGGTCATTTGAGACCCTACATGGCAAACTTTCAATGCAATCTGCTACAAATCAAAATCATGCTTTGCAAAAAAGAAGTTATGATCTTTAGTTAAGTTCTCCAAACTATACAATATGCTAGAGAGTCTAAAAAATGTTGAAAATTCCATAGAGGATTTCTTGAAAACTAACAATGATGTTCAGTTCCAATACCTTCTTCTGTGATGGATAAGAGAATAGTGAGAAACAGCTTTAGGAAAAGAACTGCTATGAAACCAACTTATTCACAGATTTAATAAAACTGACTAGAGTTGACAAGAAGAAATTTATCAATTATGATGATGGTGATGGGCTTCTCTTAGGTTTAGAAAATGATATGACACTGCCAAATCACCTTTGATGTCTATAGACTATTGGGAGCCAATTTTAGGATCACAACATTAAGGGATGTCTGAAAATGGAGATGACCTTATGGAAAAGACCCTTGAATAGGGATGGAAACAGAATACTTCACTCCCCAAATGTAGTTTGAGGTGAGTAGGCATTATGAAAACCAAAATACAGGCTTCCATAGTTTTCAAACGTTAATGAAAACATAATCTATAAACATGAAATTGGAAAAGGATCATGGGACATATGAGGCCGAGAGTGCATGCTCTGTTTCCTTTAGAAACTAGATATGGGCCTTAATAAAACCTGAATAGAATGATAGAATTAGTTCATACTTATCTAGCAGTTCTTTAGTTACCTATTTCACTGTATCACCAAAGATTCCATAAAATTTCACAGTAGAGAGATGGAATAAAAGTGTTTCCTGATATATCTAATGAGTTACACATTGACTTCTAAAATATAAACCATATTAGTATTACCATTAAGCAGTATTTGAATGGTTTACAATGTGAATAATATCTTATGGAACAAATAAAGAATTGTGCATGCTAGGCTAGGAGTGAACACTTGTACCATTCTTCATCATACTACCTTGGCAGATGTCTGCCAGAAATTATCTCATGCTTTCTGAAATTGATTCTTTAAATATTGACCTCCTTGTACCTATTCTTTGCTTCGTAATCTTGAACTGCAAAGTATGTTAACCTTGTTCTTGTCCATGTATCTATATGCTGTTCTCTTTCAGATCAGACTTCTCATAGGCCCATGCTTTTTGTCAAAAGACTACTGATTTCATGTGAAACTCTCTGTAGTATCATTTAAAAAACTTGGTATTTATATTTTGAATTTCTAGAAACATAAAGGCATAGCAATATACTTATTCACTACTGATCCAATATAGACTTGTATACGAAACACATAATGTTAAAATTTCAAAATGGATAAAATACAAAGCTATAAAGCAACTCAACACATGTGAGGTATCAAGACAGTTCAGATAGTTGGAACACCTTGTGGACATGATTATTCTGATAATATTGGACCTTAATGGACAGAGACTTAATTAACAAGATGCTAGGTTCCCAAAACACATTTCCTGGTCACTTTTGTGTTTGTCTCAAATTTCCAAACTTCCAACTCTCATGAAAATTGATAACCTTAAAAACTGTCATAAAAGATGTTAATTAGTGATATGATATTCCCCTCTATATGCTATGAATATGTTTTATTACCATTAGTTAATAAAAAAAAGCTGCTTTAGCCTATGCCAGGGCAGAATATAGCCAGGTTGGAAGAGATATATAGAGAGGGCAGGCAGAGTCAAAGTGATGTCATGTAGCTGCCAAAGGAGAAAGACACCAGAACAGAACATTACCCAGTAAGCCACAGCCTTGTGGTAATACACAGATTAATAGAAAAAAATGGGTTAATTCAAGATGTAAGAGCTAGTTAGAAATGTGCCTAAGTCATTGACAAAGCAGTGTTGTAATTAATATAGTTTCTGTGTGATTATTTGAGTTGAGTGCCTGGGAAACAAAAGAGCAGTCTCCACTTAGTGATGGAGCCAATGTGGGTCAACCATAACCACATAAAAACTAAGAGAGCTTTGGAAGAAATTTTAGACACAAAAGAAACACAGATAAACACAGCTTTTTGGTAACTGCATTTTTTTTCTCTAGAGAAACTGTTAGCTGGCAGCAAACAAAGGCTTAGCTCCTTTAAGAGAAATCTTCCTGACTCAGTGTTAGCAGCAAAAAAAATTACACAGCTTCTTTAAGATCCTACTTCCTGGTTTGATATGGCAGAATCAACTCTGGCTCATTTAGGAGGTACTGCATTTAAATGTGGTCTTTGAGCAGCGTGTTCAAATTGCTTAATGGTGCATTGGGGCATCCAGGAGTTCCTGTGTAGGTGCCGAGAAGTTTCATCGGGACGGGTGAGTGTGTGCTATCCTGGGGCGGACTGTCCAGGTAGAGAGCACAAACACCCCTCCCCCAGCTCCTGCTGCAGGGCTTGCTCTCCTACACACCCGCCCCCACCCCCACCCCCACCCCCAAACCTGCCTTGTCTGCAAGGTCCTTAGCTGTGGAACAGTTTCCTGCCATTTCACTAAGGCTACCAACCCAGAGCAGTGAGTCCCTGACCAGAGGGCAGGCCTCAAGGTCCCCGCCAGGGAAAGCGGGCCCTTGCTGCTGGGGCTGCAGTCTCTGCTGTGATCTGCTGGACCTGCTCTGCCTGCGCCCTACTTCCCTTAGTCCCTGGCTCATTGGGGCATCCAGGAGTTCCTGTGTAGGTGCCGAGAAGTTTCATCGGGACGGGTGAGTGTCCAGGTAGAGAGCACAAACACCCCTCCCCCAGCTCCTGCTGCAGGGCTTGCTCTCCTACAACCCGCCCCCACCCCCACCCCCAAACCTGCCTTGTCTGCAAGGTCCTTAGCTGTGGAACAGTTTCCTGCCATTTCACTAAGGCTACCAACCCAGAGCAGTGAGTCCCTGACCAGAGGGCAGGCCTCAAGGTCCCCGCCAGGGAAAGCGGGCCCCTGCTGCTGGGGCTGCAGTCTCTGCTGTGATCTGCTGGACCTGCTCTGCCTGCGCCCTACTTCCATTAGTCCCTGGCTCATTGGGGCATCCAGGAGTTCCTGTGTAGGTGCCAAGAAGTTTCATCGGGACGGGTGAGTGTGTACTATCCTGGGGCGGACGGTCCCGGTAGAGAGCACAAACGCCCCTACACTAAGGCTACCCAACCAGAGCAGCGGGCAGGCCTCAGCAACCCCCGAACTGGAGCGCAGGCACCTCCAGCTTGTACTGCAGTGTCGCCTGTGTTCTACTGGACCCCGCCCGACCCCTTGCATTCGGCCTTCTTTACGCGGGTCATTGGAATACCACGCATCCATGTTTTGGTGTTGAGGAGTTCACCTGGAAGGGAACGGTTCCTGCCCCTACACTGAGGAGATACACCTAGAGAGTTAGTCACAGCAAAGACTGGTGCAAGACATCAGGCCTCTCCTGGCTCCATTTGAAGGAAAAGATGGGCAGGCGCCAATGCAAGAATTCCCCCAACAACTTGAAAGGCAACGTGACATCACCAGGATCCAGGAATCCCGAAATGAGAAGTCTAAACCCTAATACAGAAGAATTAGAAGAATTCGACTCAAAAGTGAATTTTATGAAAATAATAGAGGACCTTAAACAGGAGGTGAAAAACTGCCACAACCAATTAGAGATTACAAACAAAAAGGTAGAGGAAATGAATAAATATCTCAAAGATACCCAAGAAAACCAAGAGAAACAAGAAAAAGTAATCAAACAGGTAAGGGAAACGGTTCAAGACTTGAAGAACGAAGTGGAAGTAATAAAGAAAACACAAACCGAGGGAAGGATGGAGATGGAAAATTTGAATAAACGAACAGGAACTACAGAGACAAGTTCCACCAACAGATTACAAGAGATAGAAGAAAGAATCTCAGACACTGAAGATACCATAGAGAAAATAAACACTCTCATCAAAGAAAACAGCATAACCAACAAATTCTCATCACAAAACATTCAGGAAATCTGGGACACAATAAAAAGACCAAACCTAAGAATAATAGGAGAAGAAGTACAGCTCAATGGTCCAGAAAATATATTTAATAAAATTATAGAAGAAAACTTTCCCAACCTTAAGAAAGATATTCCTTTGAAGGTCCAAGAAGCATACAGAACACCAAATCGACTGGATCAAAAAAAAACATCTCCTCGTCATATAATAATCAAAACACAAAACATACAGAATAAAGAAAGAATATTAAGAGCTGCAAAGGAAAAAGGTCAAGTTACCTATAAAGGTAAACCTATCAGACTTACACCTGATTTCTCTATGGAAACCATGAAAGCCAGAAGGTCCTGGATAGATATACTGCAGAAACTACGAGACCATGGATGCAAGCCCAGACTACTATACCCAGCCAAGCTTTCGTTCACTATAAATGGAGAAAACAAAGTTTTCCAGGATAAAAACAAATTTAAACAATACGTAGCCACAAATCCAGCCCTTCAGAAAGTAATAGAAGGAAAATCACAAACCAAGGAGTCCAACAATGCCCACAATAACTCAGACATCTAAAGACCCTTCACCAGCACAACTTGAAGAAGGGAAACACACAAACTCAAATTGCTTAATGGTGACATAGACCTGCTGCATCCCAGGGGCTGGGGTAATAAACATGGCTCAAAGAGGTGATAAACATACTTCCACCATGTTGGAGTGGGCAGAACAAGCAGGCAGGGTGTGGAGTTCATCCAAAACATGCTCACTTAGCATTTAAAACAAAAACAAAAAAACCTGGTTAGAAAATAATTACAGATATGCAATAAAGACAGATTCAGATGGAAAAGATTTCTGAATGTGTCATAGTATTGGATGAATGTAAATAGGCTTGGAAAGATAAAAAAAGAGTATAGACAGTTATAAAAAGAGATAGAATTAAAAAATAAAATAAAATCTTTAAAGAGACAGTAAACATAGTAGAAAAGAGTGTGGACAATCATAGATTGAAGGAGTAAAGAAAAATAAGTCATTAAAGATGGAATATACACAGAGTCTGGATTATGCACATTATTGTGTTTTCGTTGATTTATATGACAACAGAGAGACGACTGATCCTGGGGGTTCCTAAGCTGTACATGTTAAAGGTATCTTGACTTCAAAATTTGAGTCTAAAGACATGTTGCTTTAAAGAAAAGGTTCTTCATTGGTTTCCACAGAAGATGAAAACCTGTGTTTTCCTTTCAGGCTAATATGGCTTGACAGAAAAAGACCACCCAAAAGGTCTCCATGAACCCAAAATTGCTTTGCCCAAATTCCCAAAAATGATTGTTTGAATGTGTTTGTTTTCACTTAAAATCAGCTGGGTATAAATCATTTATAGTCACAGTCAATCTATTTTTTTAAAAAAATAAGGGAGATATGATATAGAGATGAATAATTTGCATTGATATGAATCTTTTTCTATTAATATAAATTTTAAGTCAATTTGACTAATGTATTTCTGTTCTTATTTAAGGTATTAAGTTTAGATATCTCATTTAAAATATAATATATAATTTAAAATTGAAGGTTTATAGGGAGTATTTTTATAATACTTAAACTTGTAGTCATGATAGTTAGGGTTTCCAGATGTACAGAGATAAATTTCAGATGGATAGGTATTCTTCAAATCTTTCAAAGACCTACAGAACATGGCATTTAAAATGTTTAAGAACTTAGACTTTTCTTGATATGTCTGTTTTTGGCAATATCAATTACTTCAGAGAGGTTGATTGGCATTGAAGAAACTTCTTATGGAATTCACCTTCAGTGTGATAAAGCTAGCCATTTGGGCAAGAAAATGCTTCTACCTGGACTGTTGATGGTATTCTGTATAAACTGGACATGTAGGATCCACAGAAAAATGACTGCTGAACTCGCCTAAAGAAGGTAAGACAAATCCTTCAGGGTTTCTGCTTCACAGAAAAGACTACCAGGCTTTCTGCAGGACACAGAAGAAAGAAACTGATGAGGTTTGCCATTATAAGTCAGAATTGATCAAATTTCCTGCTTCATGGAAAAGTCTACTGGATACTAAGGACCTGTAGGCTTAAGATAGATACCCCAACATTACAGAACTTTGGGTGGCTGTCTAGGAAGAGACATTTCTCTGTTAATTCTAGAACTTTGTAAGTTGCTTACCATGCTCTTCCTATTTACTTAGGTAATAGGCCTTCTAGGGTCTTTGAAGAGCTGAAGAAACAAAGCTATAGTTTTCTTAATTGTGATATAAATATAAACTGAATATGAAACTTTAGACTCACAAAGTCAAAAGGGATGATAGTATATTTTATTTAGTTTTGCCAGATACAAATGGACTAAATATTGCAACTGTAATTCATGCTTGAACCTGTTTTGTTATATTAATTTAACTATGCTAAAATTAAAACCTCCTTTTCATTAGACAGAAAAGGGGAGATAATGTGAGATTCTCCTCTTATGCTATGAATATGTTTTATTACCATTGGCTAATAAAGAAGCTGCTTCTGCCTATGGCAGTGCAGCATATTGCCAGTCTGTGAGAGACATACAGAAAAAGTAGGTTAAGTCAGAGAGATGCCATGTAGCTTCTGAAGAAGAAAGACACCAGAACAGAACCTTACCCAGTAAACCACAGTGTTGTGGTAATACACAGATTATTAGAAAAATGGGTTAATTCAAGATGTAAGATCTATCTAGAAATATGCCCCAGCCATTGGCCAAGCAATGTTGTAATTAATGTAGTTCCTGTGTGAGTTTTTGGGTCTGAGTGACCCAGAAATGAAAGATAAATCTCCAGTTACAATTTAGGAATGTCTAATATTTAACTGCCGTATATTCATTCTTTAAATAGTACTTTCTTAATGTTTAAATGTTTAGTTGCTATTTAATTTGCTTGCTATTGAAATAGAATTACATTACCATCCAAAACCTCTTTCTTCCCTCCAGACTCTCCCAGAAATTCTCCATTGAACCCTTCTAATACATACCATCTTGATGGTTGTCTCTTTCCTTTGATTATTGATGTTACAAACACATATTTATATGCATGTAATATAAATTCCAATTTCTATCTGAATCATGGTGTATGGAGTATATCTATGAAAATGACTTTGAAATACTCCCCAGTATTGAAAGGAGTTTGACTGTGTGATATTGGAAGACATTTAAGGCTTTTCTTTTTTTCTCCTTTTTTTTTTTTTTTTTTTACAATTGTTGACAATATAATTTTGCACATTAAAGAGATTTTATTGCCTGGAAGCAGTAGGTGAAGGTGGAGTAGAAGGGAAAGAAGTAAGGATATCTGTGTTCCCTACTCTATCCAGAGATATATGGTGAAAAGGAAAATATTCCCAAAGAGGAAGGAGAGTTTCAGAATTAAATAACAATTCTGATTTACTATTTGTCAGCCTCATACAATCTGAAGTTTCTATTCCTCACATCATATGCAAGGAAAGACTAGATGAACAGCTAGAGTTCAAGAGATTTCTGCTATGTATTTCTCTGTCGTGGTTCACTGCCACGGGTTTTCTGTGTAGAAATCAACAGCACAGGCATTTACATTCTTCAAATATATTTTATTTCCACATCCTATGCCAGCATTAACTAGTATTGACAGAAGATCCAGGAACCCAGCACAAATATACAGTGCTCGGCTACAGAAACCAACCTTTCGTAAGGAGACAAGGCAAAGATTCAATGGGTGAGTTACATCATAGATGTAAAAGGGGAACAGGAGACTTCTCGGGTACAATATTGTACAAGTCATAGCAACTTCCTTAAACACCTGTCCAAGTCTTTGAATCTGCTCTAAGAAAAAAATAATAGAGTCAAAAAGATAAAAACAGGCTTTGAAAGAACTTAACCTAACACGATAGGAAAAAATTGAAAATTGAACTCCATTACATTTTCTGCTATCACATCAAATGATTAATTTGAATTATAGAAAGAAGTAAATGAAATGACATTTTCTCACATACCTGGACTTCTTCCCTGGAAATATCACTCTTGCTAAAGTAGTTTATCAATTTTCATGTAATTGATCTTTGGCTCTAGTTAATTCTTTTTATGGAATGATTGAATATTCATGAGACTGCAGCTATACTCTAATTATGATTCTTGATCAGTATTTGAAATCCAGACTAGACAGACACCCACACATTCCTAAGGGGATGAAAGCTATACAACCATTTGTAAACATCAGCTGGTCTTAATCAACTAGGTCTTAAGAAATGAATCCAACTTAAGGTTAAAATCACAGAGAGACAATCTGCTACCAACACTGTTGGGGGAAAAAAAAACTCTCAAAACTTCAAGTGAACCAGAAATATACCCAAATAATATTTTTCTGAAATAATATACTCTTACAGAAAATAGCATTTCATTCATACTAACATCATAGTAGTGACATTTTTAATAGGAAAATCTACAGCTGAAAGTAAGTATAAAAGTCCTGTTACTTCTTGCTATAATTTTTTTTGTCATTGGGATTCTGTCTTCAAGCCTGAGACCATGCACAAAGTGATTGTCACTTTATAAAGAGCTTTTTGATGTCTGGGGATGGAAAAAGTTAAAAATCCACATTCTTATCTATATCCTATACAGAAAGACTAGTTAGGTAAGGTTAAAAATGTTCTCATTGATTAAAATATTAGTTTAGAGTGCATGAGCAAAGAGGATGTCAAAGCTTAATTCTACTAAAGATTCACTGCCAAATTATACAGTGTATTAAACAACATAAGGAGCATTTAAAATTAACAACAACTCAGCATTTAGTCCTTATTATATTGTCAATGAAAATGGTAATTGGGGGCCTAAAATAAAATTCACAATAAAGAAACATTTTCATTACTTCAAGTACTTCTTATGTCACTGTGTTTTTCTCCTTTTTTTGTTCAACACTTTTATTTAAAATTACTTTACATTAATCACTATTAACCAGAAAACTATGTCATGGGAATAAAGTGCATATTGAACATAGTTACACATTGCAATGAATTGAGGTGACAGATACGTACAGCTTGGCCCAAATCTTTCCTTTTCCTTAGTCTTAAACCTAAAGACATCATGCCACTTGCAAGCTCTGGATGTCAAAATGTCAGCAGATAACTATCACATGACAGTAGGAGCATAAAAGTGGTTAAGGATAAAATGAAAGAAATCATCTAGACTACAAATCCCTTAGTCAAACCACGAACTACATAGAAGAAATTCGCAATAACTAGAAAGAAGAATTACTTACTGTTTTATACTAACATCTGTTTCTAGGATTTATTTAATCAATTGATGTAAAAATTATGGTAGTTAATGCTAAACAATTTAAAGCTTCCTATGTTCCAGTATAACTATCATCACTTCCAGTCTTTCTCTTGTTCTAATTTATCAATAATAACAACAAAAACTAACATTTATATGCACCTACAATATTGCATTACAGTATGCTATTATAAGGAGGTGAGAATGAATCGAATCTACAGATTAAATTAATTAATACTTGGAGAAGTAAAGATGGAGCCTTTTAAAAGATTTATTAACATAGAGGTACTATAAAATACCTATAAATTGACCTGATATGACGACTTAAAATTCTAAACTGTTCTCTACTTCTTAGGAATAAACTACCACTCTTTAAGTTGTATACAGGTAAAATTTATTTTTAATAGAGATATGTGTCTTCCATCTCATTCGACTATTGTGTCCTTTTACTCTTGTTACTGACTTTTCCATTTGAAATAGGTAAAATTTTCTTAGTTTTATGGAAGTATTTTGTGAACATACAATTGAAAATGCAATCACATCAAAGAACACGTTGGACAAACTGGTATGGCTTTGATGTTTAAGCCAAACACATTTTGAGGAGAATATTTCAAAAAAGTGTGAAGTTTAAACATTTAAAAACACTTAATCTGTTTCTAGAAAAGCAAAACTAGAATATTACAAGGAGACTTAGGCGCAACAGTAGAAATAGACCAGTGGAGGCTTGAAAACAATGCTGGAATGAAATGGTTAGCTCCAGTTCTATATTAGCTCTAGACCTTCAAAGCAAAGTTCACATAACTGTTTCATCTTTAAGAAGTTTGCTGATATTTTCTTCAGTCTTTTTAAATTATCTATTTCACCTGTTGGTGAATTTCTCTATTCATGTTTATATTACTGTTTCCTTTAATCTTTAGATACAAAATGCTCTTATTCTTATCCAACAATTCATATGTGAAATCTGAAATTATCTATTTACCT
The DNA here is from genome assembly GCF_950005125.1 of Chionomys nivalis. NCBI lineage: Eukaryota > Metazoa > Chordata > Mammalia > Rodentia > Cricetidae > Chionomys > Chionomys nivalis. The sequence goes on from NC_080092.1 coordinate 22,336,927, forward strand.
TATGTGTTTCATTTTTGTGATTTATTTCTTCCTATTTTATATAGAAAACTTCCTTTGCTTATTTATATTTAAAATGAAGAGCTTCAAAATAGGTGGATTGCCTGCTAGGCAAAGTAAAGCTTCTTTGAGTATTGGGATATACAATAGAGACACAATTTCGATTATAATCTTAATAGACTTGAGATAGAGAAATCTTTTATATGACACTACTTAACTTTCAAAGAGTGGAACACTCTAACGCTCTTCATTGAAGCTTGAGGGATCCAATTCCTTATGTTCTGGAAAAATTTGGAGTATTTTTTTGTAGATGTCTCTTTGTGCCTTATAGATGTGCGGGCCATGATATCCAGAGAAAGCTGGTAATCTGATGATTTAAATTGAGAGTTCCAATCTCATTCTATATTCTGTATCTTCACATTATGGTACTTTTCTATATGGTCCATAAAAGGATAATTATGTATCCCGAAGTATTTCAAGACTCGAAGACAGGGTTGCTGGCGCTAATTTAAATAGTACAGTTTCAGGAATGAACCAACATCACTGACTAATAAGGTTTTTGTGCTACATAATTCCTTAAGATTTGGCCACCAAAATGGAGCCAAGCCACTGATTAGAACTTTGAATTTTACTCACATTAGACACAAGATTATATCATATTTCTTGGCTACTGGTGCTTATGATGACCTGTGAGCATGAAATCATACATTGGTTAATCACCATCTTATCTCCATCATAGTGTTACCTCTTGCTCTGTAGGCCTCATTGATGGTTGTTGGGAGGGAATGCATTATTTGAGGAACACTTTGACAATTCTGACTATATTATAGAACATCTATTATGTAGTTTCCTAAGCTGGTCCGTAGTTATCCTGTCCTACAACGTTTAAAACCATTGCTTTATCGTCTAGTGAGTTATCATAATCAATGTTTTATGTTTTCTTTGCACATGAATTGCAGGCCTACTGTGATCATAAAATCAAGGTAGACAAAGCATAGGTATTGATTTCATGATTGAACCATTCCTAACTCCTCTCACCTTGACCTAGCTCCCCCTCCTTCTCCTGGCTGTCACCTACAAAAGATAACTGTTTCAGCCCCATGTTAAGGGTTTAAGTGATCACAGCCTTAGTGCATGAGAAGACAGCTATAATGTGTTGTTTTTCCACTAGGCTATAAATGTTGAAACAATAAATCTAATATGAAGGAAATCATCTTTCTCATTTTCTCATATAGTCTAGATTAGACTGGTCGAATTCAGATATAACGACATACTTTAGTCAGGACAGAACTTAGGTGTTGTAAGTTTTATAGCTTGTCTGATTAGCAAGTGGAGAGTATTAGGGAATTTTTAGTATTTAAAATACAGAATGATAGTTGCCTGATTGCAAAGTGGTTACGTTCATATCCTCATATTCCTCACCTAGGGTTAAGTAATTTATCTGAAATGTGTATGTTAGAGGAGTATAAAGATTAGCATGAACATGAGACAATGAACTACCTGAAACCACTTACATTTAAATAAGATAACAGTCTTCTAATGATAACTTGGAAAAGGTCAATTAATAAAATCACAATAACATTTGTGAAAATAGTGATTAATTTTGATGTACTGTAATGTATGTATACAGAAAAATAAAATTTTCCTGAGCCTACTCTTTATGTTCCAAATCTTGGCAACAGATTAAGATGTAGCATTTGTAATGATGTATGAAATATTGGGGCGAAGTAGTACTTAAAACAGTTGAGGTAAACAAAGTTTAGAAAGGTGTGTGAGTAAATTTTTTATTATACATTATGGCTAGAGAGTATTTTATACTTGCAAGTTACTAATAAAATGTTGATAATACAACAACAACAACACACAAAAATCTGAAATGTAATAATACTTTAAAATTGAGATATCACTGTGAATTTGCACAAGTCACATCTACCTGAGATTCTGAATGGGACATTGGCCTTTGAACTAAAACAATTGGTGTTATTCAGGTACACACATTAAAGTGAGAACTTGCAAAGCAAACTTGCGCCCTGAGCTGGCGTTCAAAGTGATAGGGAAGGCAACAAATACATTGCAGAATACTCCCATATTTATATTTCTTTCTGGACCTCACAGCAGCTTTTAAGTATAACACACACAGCTGAAGCCATACATCTTAGTGAGATGCCTAATGAGAGACTAACATAAGAGATAGAGCATCTCCCGGCATCAGCTGATAATGGGGGAATCAACTTCCTCTGCTGAATCTGATCTGGCTGTATATCTTCTTTATAAAATATTGATCCATATAAAATAAACAAATGGAATATCTAGTTTCAAGTTTGTTTCAGTTATAAATTTCTCAAACTTTGGTGATTTTAAAGAAGGTGTTCATTTCAATGTCTCTACTGATAGAATGTCTACTAAATGTACTCACACGATCATCTCTATTTTTTTATTTATTAATTTGAGAATTTCATACATATCTTCTCCTCTCTCTGTCTTCCACAACTTCTTTTTTGTCCCCTCATCACCTCTCAATTTTGAGACTTCTTGTTGTAATATAATCTGAATTATATATATATATATATATATATATATATATATATATATATATATATATATATATCTGAACCCAGTTAGTGTTGCCCATATGTGAAGATGGTGAGAGCTGAGCACAAAAGATTGGAGGTCACCCTGAAGAAAACTGGTTCTCCCTCTTTCAGTCCCCATTGTCTGTTATCAGCAAAAAAATGCTTTGTTGTCTTTATAATCAAACTATTGCTTAGTTTAAATTATTCTATCTTCAGTTCATAAATGGAAATGGCTTCTATTGATTTCTTGGAGTTCAGGTCATTCACTCATTCATGCAATATTTAGATTGTACATTATAAAAGGACAAGAACTAAAGATATTCAATATATAAATGTTCTAATGAACTATGCTAAGGATAATGCCAAAATTGAACAGCAATAAACAAAGAGATTTAGCAATCTATGAGGCCCAGTTGTTTACTGTTTGTAAATAATTATCCTTCAAAAGTCGAGATCAGTGATTCATATCAGCATATTCTATAGTGTAAACTGAGTAGATTCTATATCACAGTTTATTACAAACATATTAAGTAAATATGTGCAAACACATAAATTTATAGCTAAGAGTAAATTTCTTTCTCCAAAGTATAATTTGACTCTACAAATTGCAGACTACAGTCACTGACATTTCTTCAGGTTTGTTTTTCAGGCATAATCAATTAAATATTTGACAAGAATATAATAAAAGTAAATCATTTTTTCCTCAATGCTAGAGGGGAGCATAGGGTCTACAATGAGTTATAATTTTAGCCCAAAAGTCAATCATGATAAGCAATAGATAGCAATATTTTATTCAGAAATGAACTTATTATTATTATTACAAATTTTCACCTCCTCCCCTCTTCCCATTTCCACCCCCCTCCCCCCATTCCCCCTCCCTCTCTGGTCCAAAGAGCAGTCAGGGTTCCCTGCCCTGTGGGAAGTCCAAGGTCCTTCCCCCTCCCTCCAGGTCTAGGAAGGTGAGCATCCAAACAGACTAGGTTCCCACACAGCCAGTACATGCAGTAGAATCAAAACCCAGTGCCATTGTCCTTGGCTTCTCAGTCAGCCCTCCTTGTCAGCCACGGTCAGAGAGTCCAGTTTGATCACATGCTCCTTCAGTCTCAGTCCAGCTGGCCTTGGTGAGTTCCCATTAGATCAGCCCCACTGTCACAGTGAGTGGGCACACTCCTCTAAAATATAAACCTAGTAATATCCTTCAGCTGTTTACTCAACATCCCTCCTAGACTTTTATTATAAGTATGTAAATCTGCATTTTCAACAATCATATCTATTTGTACCTTTTATTACAATTATGAATTATAAACATAAGTTAAGTATAGGGGCCAGAGTGATGGCTCAGTCATTAAGAGTTTTAGGTGCTCTTTGAGGGCACCTGGGCTCAATTCCCAGTACCTAATGGTGATTCACAACGGTCTGTTACTCCAGGTCCAGAGGATCCAAACCCTCTTCTGGACTGTTCAGGGACAAGGCATATAACTGATACACAGGTAAATATACAGGTAAAATACCCATAAATATAAGATAAAGATTTAAAAATAAATAAAATTAACTTTATTTGATGCTATAGATAATTGATAAATATAGATTTCTTTAAATTGTTGAAAAATTATTTGTATAATAAATAAATAAAACAAGAAAACTGAAGTCTCAAGATATTCTTAAATATTTCCATCATGTTACTACTGATTCCCAGGTATTTTTGAGCTAAATACACACATATATAGAGGAGAGAGAAAGAGACAGGGGTAACAACAAATGACAAATGGCACGTGTCTATGATTTGGAAAGCTAACAATTTCCTCTGTATTTTCTCTGTGACATTTAAGGTCTAGAGTTTTATGAACTACATTTTAATATGGGGAAAACAATTTTTTCTTATTAGTAATAATTTAAAGTTATCTGCAGAGACTTAAATTGTGAAATTTGCATTCATCAGTTATTTTCACATTTTTCTAAGGAAGGTTCATACATGATATGGGATAACTGATCAAATTATTATGTGCAGCATAAAAATTCTAGGAATTATTTTGTAAGTTGTATATCCTAAGCATTAACATAAAATGTGTATTTATAATGCCAATCCCAATGGCCTGAATTCAATCCCTTGGACCTACATTATAGATGAAAAGCAGGACTCTCACATGCAGACCACTCCCTTCCAAAAATGGCTAGGGTACACAGTCTTCCCTCATTTCACAGATACAAATAAACATAACACAGAGAAGAAATTGCCACGGGAAAAAAAAGACAAGGTGGTGCTTACTTATTCTTCTGTCCAGTTCCACGTCTGACTAGATATCCTTGAATATGTCTGTGGGCATTGATAATCAATTTGAAGTACCATTTGCCTCATTGACTTCCACATCCAAACCATGCCAACCCATACTATTTTCTGTGAAAGCTATTTTCTTTCTCTTGATAACTGTCAACATTCCTTTTCTTGCCAACCAAAGGAAATGATTTCTCACAGCTCCCTTCATTTCAGATCACTCTTTCATGATGGGTCATCTGTGCACCACCCCAATCAAAGGCTTGACAGTTGCCAATCTAACACCAAAATGAATGTAATAACAGTACTTAATATCTATCATTTTATTAATTTATACTCTTATATGTTAAAATTCTTGGCTAATATTTATCATTATAGAATGACCCAGAACAATATATGTATTTTCAGAATGAGATAAAGATAAAATAACATTTTAAGTTTGTTCCCATTCAAGGTTATTGCTTTATGTAACTTGAATCTTTATGTATTCAACAAATTTCTTTTTGATAATTCATTTTGGTCAACATTACACAGATTAATCATAATTATTTGCCCTCATTATATTGGTGGCCATGGCAATAATTATGGGATTAATGTGACAACAATTATGATTAGCAACATAATGAGGGCAAATAATTTGTAATTAAAGTAGTGGCATCACTGTCTTTTCTTGTCGGTTGCTCATGCTTACATGATTAGAACAGTTTTCAACATTTTTTGTGAAGTTACACTCAGTTAAAATTATATAACATGATATATGAATCCATTAGATGTGTAGACAGGAATTGCAAAAATATAGAGTTGAACCTTATACTTAATAGGTAAGGGTACACTCTCATTGGCTCCTTTGATGAATCCCTGTATTTGTCTAAGGATGCTGGGCTAATATATTAAACACTGGACTATGTTTTATAAAGACCAAAATTTGTGTCTTATCCATTCCTATGCTACATATTCAAAAGACCATTATTTTAACACTGAAGACTATAATTAAATTTAAGATGAATCATAATTTCTTTCCAATAATTCACTAAGCATTTAGATCCATATTTCAAATGCATATATTACTGCATAAATTGTGATTATTTATAATGCACAGTAATGACTATATTGTTATATTTCTCCAAATTAGTCAGAGGTCTTTACTGCTTTGCCAATCATTTTCACACTCAAACAATTCACATCGCAACTTTAATCAATGTTTCCAAAATTTTCACATACATAAATAATACAATCTTTCTGAAGTTATAAATCTTTACATTTTCAGATATATTTCATATCTAACCTAAAGATTTCTGTTTAGATGATAGCATGAATTTAAAATTTGCTCCTTTTATTTTCTACATATCAAAATCCTTCTATATTCAAGAATCATTTCAATAAAAATATGATTTGATTAGCATATATTTAATTTTCAATATACTTCCTTGGGATCTTAGTTTTGGATAAACTTGTCAAGCAATGATTCAAGGAGTATATGGATTAATGCAGAGTGTAGCTATTCAGTCAACTGTAGACAAGATGGAGTTGATAGGTGAAATGAGTTGGGATCTTTCTTGGCCCTCATTACAGTTGAGTCAAGAAATGGTCTGGAGGTCAATACCAGGAGCAGTGGTCCAGAATTTCTGAAATGATGTGACTTGAGAATAGTGGTGTTCAGTGACCTAGACTGAAATGTTCTGCTGACAAAAACTGAATATCGTGCTTTCTCCCAATAAATGTAAGCATTATAGTTTCAAAGTACATATATACATATATATGTATTATGCTAGTACACCCTATTATATAGGTTTGTATATATGTATTGTGTATCTACACATACGTATCCATGCACACACGTGTGTGTGTGTATTCTGAACTTTCAACACTTTTCTCAAAGATATTCTGTAAGACTTTGAAACTATAATGTTTACATGTATTGAAATACATTACTGCTTTTCTTGGTGTTTTATTTCTGAGTATTGGAGGTTGTTGTCATTGCTTGTCTACCTTAAAATGTCTCATGATGAACAACAGTAGAATCCCACATTCTTTACCATTCGCTGAAAACCTTTTTCTGTAACAGGATAGAGTAAGATTTAGGATTTGTGGTTCATGGTTCATATGGTTTGTCTTAGAATCACTCAGATCCACCATGGATATTAATGCAAATGTTCCTAACTGAATTCCAGTGTATTTTAGTTATAAGCACAGTACACTAATCACCATTCAAGGATTTTCTTTTAAATTAGTGTCCAGTTATGTAAAGTATTAAAAATTATTCTTGGCTTAAAGAGCATCTGAGAACAATCAACAGCCAAACTCTAACTATGACCTGGACGACTGATTTTCAAATGTGTGAATGATTGCTGCCATTGACAATCATTTATGAGACTGTCAGAAATCCTGGTGGCGCACGCCTTTAGTCCCAGCACTAGGGAGGCAGAGACAGGCTGATATCTGTGAGTTCGAGGCCAGCCTGGTCTACAAAGGGAGTTCCAGGACAGGCTTCAAAGCTACAGAGAAACTCTGTCTCGAAAAAAAAACAAAACAAAACAACAAAACAACAACAACAAAAAGAAATCCTGAGATTTTGACTGCCTATCATAGCATCACTACTCTATAAGTTTGGGGTAGGTTGAAGGAACCTCGATACAATTTTAAGTAGAAATTATATTATAATACTATTTACTTTTCTATTTCTTTTTGTATGTAGGAATGGATAGCTGTTGAGGGCCAGGTTAATCTGGAACTTTCCCAAAGGCACCAATGCTAGGAGAAGGAATTTTGTTCCATATGTAAAATAACTCCATGCTTGGCAAGAGATGTCATCAATGTCCAGGGGCTAGGGCCTTGTGGAAGCTGCTGTTTTTCAGGTCCTGAGAATCCCTACCCCTTAAAGGGATATGGTTATCTGTTGCATAGCACTAGGTCTGTGGTACACTTGAAATAACCTTTGTTCTCTTTGTACAACAATGCCTAATTAGCTTCATGCAGACATTGTTCCATTGTATGCTAACTTTCCTTTGACTCTACCATTTTTTCTTGTGAACAGTATATAAGATGCTGTTATTCGTAATAATGTTGCCAGACATAACACGCAGTTTGTGCAACATCCTCTAATCTCAAAATTTCATATCATATTTATTTATTGGTCCTATGGGCCTTCCTCTCAGGTACCTCTCAATAAACTTGTACTGGCTCATTCATATAAGAGCTATATTTCTGAAAGATCACCAGAATCCTAGTAGAAAGAAATCAGAACGTAATTCAGAAGTAAGAGCCAGCTCTCCACCCGTGTTCTCCTGAAGTAAAAAAAGTGAGGTTATAGAACAATTTGTAATTCAGGGGTCAATATGGTACCCATAGCTTCTCTAGAGAGAAGATGAGTCATAATTAGGAATAGTCCACAAATAATAAGAGGTAAATGATCACTTGATATAGGCATAGATGGTTAAAGAAGAAGGTAATAGACTAGGGAACTGTGGGTTTGTTAAGAATAACAGTAATTATTAATAAGAAGAATGTGCATTAGGAGTTAGAGTGCCATCGATTGAAGAAGTTAAGGTCATCTTAGCACCTGCTCTAAACAGTAGCATGACATAATCAGATTCATGACCAGGCAGAACAGCTTCGTAACAAAGCTCGGATTTGCTAAACAGCTATGCTAATGGGTGAGTACTGGGTTCATCGTATGAGCACCAAAAAAAGTTGTCTTAAAGGTGTCATTTTCAAAAGATGAGCTTATTTCAGAGAAAAAAACCTGACAGTGTCTTGTTTTGATAGCTAAGTTTTTGAATTTACAGATCCAAAGCATTCTATGTTTCTATCAAATGAATTCAAGTCTAACATCTGGTCAGAAAAATGCATTCTACCAAATCTACCAAGTTAACCAGCTCCTTGTATACAGGGCCAAGATAGAGCCACTTTAAAGAGGGGAGTACAATAACTTGCAATGTGATATTAGACAGAATCAATCTGCTAAGGTACTCCTCTATTCCAGCATTCAAGCTGCAATGGAAAATAGAGTATGAAGCAAAGATTCCGGAAAGCTAGGTCAGCAGTTTAAGACCATGTACTGCTTTACCAGATACTAGAGTTGAGACCCTAGCTTCCATGTAAGAAGCTCATAAGTATCTGAAACACCAGTTCAGGGAGTTTGGGGTCCTCCACAGTCATACACATTCATATACCTATATCCTCATGTCTAGCACACACAAACACACATATATTTAAAAAAATATATTTAAGGCAAAGGAATAGAAGGTCTGGATATTTTTATTTTTATTCCTATGTATGGGGTTACTCTTCAATAACAATCACCCCTATTTCCAAATGTCCTCTTTCACATAAATGCTACTATAGTTAATCTCAAAGCAGATTGAAGGGCCCATATGTAAGGGTCCAGTCTACCTTGTCTAAAGGTCAGAGAGTTGGAACTTACTTCTGTTCCTTCAGGGTTATTGTCCACAGTTCAAATAACAGATCAGAGAGTTATGGTCTCTCAAGTTATAGGCAACAGATGTGACTAGTATCCATACCTGGTATTTCAGGTATTAAGGACCAGATCTGTTTCGACCCCAAACAAAAATCTAAGGATCCAACTAGTTTCGTATTCCCTGTGGATTCCACAGAGGGGGTATTTTGCCTACAGAATGTTTTGGATGAGGGTGTAAGTGTTAATTGTCTTGTTCTGGCAACAGAATTTTTAACTAAGAATGTAGCCCATAATCCTTCAACTAGTCTGTTCATTTCTTTTATCATGTGAATGCAGTTTTCTTTTTTATCTTATTCCTACCTTTTGGGCCGGGGTATTTAAGCAAATGGAAATTAAACGTGGGTGACTTTCAGTATTCACTAGATGTTCCTCCCGACTATCCTTATTTCTCCTACATCTATACTATATCTATATCTATACTATATCTATACTCCTTTTACTTCATAATTCTAATCCTCATGCTCCTACCCTGAGAATTGCGAACCTGCCACGGCTAGAAGCACAGCAGAGGAGGTCACCCCGAAAAGGTGGCATGTGACAATAGATGACTCAAGATAATTGAGAGCAATTGAGATATCTGCCAATTTTACTAATACAATTATGGAAGGAGTGTTATACTGCTAAACTCTAAGGGAGTACAACCTCTCTGTTACAACACTTGTAGTTACCTTGCTAAAGAGTAACTGACACAAGTATTATATTTACTGTGAATAAAGGGAAAGAAATATCTCACAGATTAAAAAAGAAAAGAACAATATAGAAAAACAATATTTAACTTTTCAAATACTTAAAACCACTCTTGGATAATAAAACAAAACAGGAAGGTAAATTCTAGGACCACATTTACTAACTTCAAAGCATCAGATGTTTCTTAACAGGGAGTGTGTGCATGTGATAGACAGCTTGGGAGAGCATTTTCATGTCTCTCCTCCCAGTGGACTCCACGCTCTCTCCCTGATAGAGGCTAAAATGCAAAATAGCATTTTGTTGTCATATTCAGCTTCAGGCAATTTGACCTAAGTCTTACATAAAGATGGAGGGAAAAAAATCAAGCCATTGAACTTGAGGTAATATTTCACCTTTGAGGCCACAACAGCAATTAGCACCTCTATTATTATGTTAAAATCGCCTAAACAGACCGCCTCCAAAAAATGCAATCTGCAAATAGAACCTTTCTGTGCAATCTCCTGTGTTTTACCCAGAAAGTAATTGAGATATAAGGGAGAGTAATACTACAGTGCCATACTGCCTAATTTATTTTTTAACAGGCGCCTGGCCGAACAATTATCCTTGAGAACAAAAATAAATAGTTCTTCCACAGAAATTTCCTCATAGTGCCATATGTTTAGACCTAGGGAGACACTTGAGGGAAGTTAATTCTTACTGATATTGAAATATTTTCAGTGATGATCAAAAAAAAAATATGTAACTGGGAACTGGTATTGTATAAGACATACAAGCTATACTTCCCCAAATTACTCTGGTTTGGCCATGCAATTTCCAGTCTACCACCTGCATTAAAATTTCTTCAAAATGAATTGGTTTAAGAAATGGAAAATTCGGCCGGGCGGTGGTGGCGCACGCCTTTAATCCCAGCACTCGGGAGGCAGAGGCAGGCGGATCTCTGGGAGTTCGAGGCCAGCCTGGTCTACAAGAGCTAGTTCCGGGACGGGCACCAAAGCTACCCTGTCTCGAAAAACCAAAAAAAAAAAAAGAAAAAAAAGAAATGGAAAATTCAAATCTGAGAGAGACGGGGGACTTGCAGTTTTGTGGCAGATGTAAATTCAAAAGTGGACAAACAGGAGAGGTCTTAATGAAGAAACTTGACAAGTTGGGAAGTTCGTTGAGGGACTTTTCACTCTCCAATGCAGGACTGCTACAGAAATAACCCAATAACACCACAACAGAAAACTAAGGTTTCCTTCCCAGGCCAAACCACTAGCTGTCTCCCAGCTGTCCACAATCTGAAGGCTAAGAATGGTTTAACTGAGCATGTCAAATCAAATTAACTGTGATTTGCATCACAGGCACACTAACATATCAATACAACCCTGAGGTCTAGCCTGGAACAATCAGAACTGCCTTCATTCACAGAACTGGAGTCCACAGCACCCATACACCTCTCCATCTGCCCACAGGAAAAGAGAAAAGAATTGTTTGTGAGTAGTAAGAGCATCAGGGTACTATCGTGTAGAAGGTCATTTTTCTGCTCTTGCTGTGCCTACTAGGCTTCATGTTTTAATTTGGCCTTCAGAGGGTTGTTTTTTTTTTTCTTTTTGTGGGAACCATGTGGTGATGGAGAGAACAGTTGTCCCCTAACCTTTTCATAATTGTCATGGTATAGTCTGTACCCCAAAACATATGTGTAATTTTTTTTTAAGTAGAGTCTTACCTGACTTGGGAAGCGTGTTCCTTCATCTTTCCATGATGCACATACGACATAGGGAGTAAGGGAAGCTAAGGATGTAATCTAGCTATTTTGTTAGAAACTTCTTTCTATAATATAGAAAAATCCCTCTTTCACTTCCTATACTGCTTGAATTTCTCATTAGAGATCTATTTCACTTGAAAGATCCATTTTTATCACTTAAATGAAGCCAGAAAAAAGGGTTTCACACATTAGCAGTCATTCATTTGTGTAGATCAGGGGTCAGATGAGTAAGCTTTGATGTCAGTGACTATGATTTAGATTCGGGAGCCCATTGATCTACTCCTTCATTACACTCTGATAGTTTTAATGAACTTGGTATTGTAGGTTGGATATGATCTGTCCCTAAGACTTCATGTACTGAAGGTATTCTCTTTGATGTGGTTTGGAGGTACCTCTAAGAGCTGGAATAAAGTGTTTCAATCACTGTGGATGCAGTCTTTACAATGATTAAGTTACTCTTTCTCAAAATTCAGAATTTCTCTTGAGGGTAAGTTTCAACAAAAACCTGAGCTTGCCCCTCAAATCTCCCATGTGGCTTCTTGTCTGGAGATGTGATCAGTCACTTCTGTCATCTTATATCCTTTGCCCTGAAGTTCTCAGAAAGATCTGAGTGGATGTTCTTGACCTTTGAAAACTGAGATATAAAAAAAAAAAAAACTATAAGACTTATTATATTTGTAGTATTGTGCAGTTAATAAAAGAAAATGGACTAAGCTACAATATTTTTTCAAGGGGGAAATTCAAGAAGTTCAGTGCTAGAATAATATATTAGACATTGTCATTCTAAGACAAAATATCTGACAGAACAAATTAAAAGGAAGAAAGTTTTATTTGCGCATAGTATCAGATGTCACAGTTCATATTCCTTGAATTGACCTATTGATCTAGACACCAGATGTCATGGCAATGGAAGTGGATGGCATAGGATAGTGACCTCATGGTAAGCAAGAAGTAGAGAAATAGAAAGGGATGCTATAAGGTTTGATCTTCAAATACACATGTATAACAACCTATGTTTTTCAACTAAAATCTGCCTCCAAAAGCTTCCATCCCATTCAAATAACTTTACCAGTTAGGGACTACACAATAAATATATAAACCTGTGTTAGGATATTCTACATTCAAACCATAACAGACAAATAAGAATAGTATATATTTACAACTAAGAATGAATAGTCCACTTAATACTTTTAAAAGATTAACTGTCAACTTTTTACAATGTAGAATCAAATGTGAAATGTTTTTAAGTATATGATATATTTTCAAATATAATCTGAGGCACTGATAATTTCAAAACTGACTTTGATAACCAACAAATAAAAGAATTTTATAAACATTGAAAATATAGTCTTTTTGTAATTTGGATGTCCTACGAATTTTCTGGTATGTTAATACTATGTTGGTCTAGTATTTTATTTAAAACAGATAGAGAAAATAATTTTTTAAAAATAAAATAAATATTAGACTTAAGGTAGACATGGGTAATTCACCTTTATTCCTACAACTTGACATGCTGAGGCCTGAGGAATTTGATTTGGGGGCCATTTTGGGCTACATAAGGTTCAGGCAAAACTATGACATATTGAAAGAAAGAAAAAATATAACACTATTGAAATAAAAAAGGAAGAAAAGTAAGAGAGAAAGAGATAAATAAAGAGAGAGGGGGAGAAAGAGAGAGAGGGAAGAAGGGAGGGAGGAAGGAAGGAAGCAAGTAAAAAAATAGTCAAAACAAAAGGATCCAAGTAGAAATTGCTCTGAATTTCATTTTATTGGATTAAAGTAAAGAATAAAATTGCCCTCAAAAACATCATCAAAATGACAAAAGTTTTTCTTATATTGAAAATAGACAATTGTTCAACCATATGGAAGAGATAAGGAAAATATATTTGATGCATGTGGGGAAAATTGGAAAGCTATATCAATCACTGAGATTTCTTAAAATGTGTTCTAGGGTTTATGTAAGGAATTCCTAAGCATCCATTTCAGATGAGACAGTAAAGTGCTTTGCTTTTATTTGCTCTATCATCTCTTTTAGTTCTCAGGTTTTCTTTAAACTCCCAAATCAATATATGAGGATTATAAGAATTTTGTGCTTTGTTTCAATAGTCATTCGATGTGGTTTATTTTGATAAGTAATTATTAGTCATAGTTCATCTTTTGTACAATTAACATTAAACATATATAAAGAAAGCGAAGATTCCTGTAAACTATGAAACGTATTTTTGTTGTTGCTCTCTATGATTCATTTCAAACACAAAGAAATCTTCCATTTCACTGATAAAAATGAACATGAAATATATTAAACAACATGTTTGGAATCAGCAGTTTAATTAATATTTTCTACTGTTCTCTTGGCAAATTGTGATTAAGTAGTGCTTCCTCATATTGCCACACTGATTAAAAAATGTCCTTGCAGAGCCTCTAGCAAGTATATTCTTATGAATTTTTATTTTTGTGCATATGTGGGCATATGCATAATTGTATACCTATGTGGTAGACATTATGCAGAGGCTGGAGGGACAATATAGGTGGGAAGAATTCTGGCTGCGACTAGAGACATGGTCCAGCAACAGGTCAGGAAAAACAGTAGGTATAAAGAGTTCTACATCACTCTGAAGCTTCCATTTGTCTTACACCAGCTAAAACATCAATGAAGACAGGAAAAGGAGAAGGACATTCAGGCATAGTCAGTAACCTGTCCTGGGTGTTCAGGCTTTCTCTCAAGTTTAGTGGATTCCTTCTGAGTGACTCTTAAGATTCATCTATTTTGCATATATACACCAGCTGATTAGACCATATAGAAGCTTATAAAAACCATAGGCTCAGTCTCTTGACATTGGGTATCCTTTCTGCATCTCCCACTCTACATCTGAAAATTTTTCTTTTACGTCAGTAAGTCTCATTTAAGTCAAATAATTAGTGGTGAAAAAGTATGCAACATTTCTTTAACTGGACATTTTTGGATGTCATCCTCTATCACCCTGTGCCTCATTCTCTTGAGGCAATATCTCTGAAAACACCGAAACTGAAGCTTGCTTGTCTTTTTGATATGAGGTGATGAAGACAAAGTCTCAGGGATCCTTCCATCTTTGTCATATCTTCCTCATTGTCATAGTCAGTCACAGAATATATCATTGAATAACATTGTTAATATAGAAATCCCTTGGTAGACTGGAAATTTTGTTTGCTGCTGCCACTGGCATCCCAAGATACTATTTGCTGTATGTAACTACCCTGAGAAATGGTCAAACTAAATGTAATAAGTGGAGTTTCACAATAAATTCAGATCACTTCTGTTACTGCAAAGTGGAAAGATCATTGAAAAACAATCAGATATAGCCATTCTAACACATGATACAGTAGACTTACTTCAAACCAAAATTTATCAGAAGAGATAGGGAAGGATACTACATACTCTGATGGAGGTGGGTCTTACATTTATCTGTTGCTTTTATTGGTTAATTAATAAAGAAAACTGCTTGGCCCTGATAGGACAGAAAATTAGATAGGCGGAGTAAACAGAACAGAATGCTGGAAGAAGGAAGCCGAGTCAGGCAGTCGCCATGATTCTCCCACTCCAGACAGACGCAGGTTAAGATTTTTCCTGGTAAGCCAGCTCGTGGTACTACACAGAATATTAGAAATGGGTTAGATCAATATGTAAGAGGTAGCCAATAAGAGGCTGGAACTAATGGGCCAGGCAGTGATTAAAAGAATACGGTTTCCGTGTAATTATTTCGGGTATAAAGCTAGCCATGCGGGTGGCCGGGTGCTAGGAACGTAGCCCCGCTGCTCATATTACAACAATACTCTACCAAGAAAAGAATCCAACAAGAAAATTATGTAATTCTTAATATATATACAACAAACAAAAGGACACTCAGTGTTTTTTTCTAGTTCTTTCTTTTATATAAATATTACTACAACTTAAATCATGTATTGACTCACCCAGTGACAATAAATGACTTTTGTTTATCACTCTCATCAATAAGCAGGTTATTTAGGAAAAAAACTAAACACAGAAAATTTGGAGCTGATATCATAAACCAAATGGACCTAATAAACAGATTTACAGAACATTTCACCCAAACACAAATTAATATCCTTTTTTTTTCTCAACAGCTCATGAAACTATTTCCCAAACTGACCACATATTTGAGCACAAAGCATGTGTCAACAAATGCGACAAAGTTGAAATGGCACTCTACATCATTTCTGACCACCTTGCCTTGATAAAAGCTTTGTTTTTTTTTTTGTTTTTTTGTTTTGTTTTGTTTTGTTTTTTTAGAAGTTGGTAAGTCACTTTTATTATAGCCTCCAGTGTCGACCACAAGGAGGGCCTTTAAAACACTTTTCCCAGACAGGTGGTGGTGGCCCACGCCTTTAATCCCAGCATTCGCGAGGCAGAAGCAAGCAGATCCCTGTGAGTTCGAGGCCAACCTGGTCTACAGAGTGAATTACAGGATAGTCAAAAGAAATCCTGACTGGAAAATCCAAAAACCAAACCAAACCAACATCCCTCCCCAAAAAAACAAACAAACAAACAAACAAACAAAAAGCTTTTCCCACACCAAATAATCTCCACATACCCTGATCAACGGGATGGGCTTTGGCAGATCTGCAGAGCCATGCCCCAAGGGAGGAAAGATGGAGCTCCCAGCAGCTCTGCCCCTCCCCTTGGGCTCACTCAGTTGGGAGAGCCCCACCTTTTGCAACGCTTCTACCCAGGCTTCTCTGAGCTCTGCTCCTGGCCCCATCTGTCTTGCAGCGACCTTAGAATGCTCTCCATTGTTCCAGGCTTGCTGATCTAGCTCAGTAAAGCCCCAGATGCTACTAATTCTAGAATCACCTGCCAGCCCAAAACACGAGCCCAAGTATCTTCACCAGGGTCACTCTGGCCTGGAGGGGCTGGAGCGCAGAGGTGGCACATGCTCCCCAGGTCAGCCTTGGTCTCCTCTAAAGTCAGCAGCAGCAGGGCAGAGCCCTCTTTGCTTCCCGCTCGTCTTGCCTCTCTAGGACAGGCAGTAACAGAGCTGAGATAATACGAAGGCAGTCTGGATGGCCCTCACAAGTACATCTTCATGGCTTCGTGTGTTGTGGGGAGGTACCGGGCATGGAGCTGGGCCAGCAGAGCCCTGGACGTGGCCTCGAGGTATGTACCCTGACTTTTCTTGTTCCACACGTGAACAGCATAGGTGGCATTGAGCAGCCGGGTCAGCTCCTCAGGGCTGATGTCTTCAAAGTATTTCTTCCAGTTTTGCCAGGGGATGGGGTAGAATGCCTCAGGGGGCAGGGCAGTAACTCCTCAAGTGTGGCTTTCCTTCAGGCTGCGGATGGAGCACCATTTCTTGAAGACTCGGGTGAGCAGTTGGGGGCCCTTGTGGCCCCAAATCCAACCATTGTAGTGGTCCACAAAGTCACGTATGCACAGCGCCAAGAAGTCATGGTGGCGCTCAAAGGCTAGGAAGGCTCCGTTGAGGACGTATTGCGATTGGACGCACAGCGTGTTGGTCAGGCCTCAAGTTCTTGAGGACGATGAAATCTGTGTCCAGGTAGATGCCACCGAACTTCCAGAGGAGCGCGATCCTAGAGGCATCAGACAGTACCGGCAGCAGGTAGGGTTCCCAGCTGTTCTGCGCCTCCAAGTACCAGGCTGCCAATGGTGTGTCCCGAAACAGCTCCTTCAGGTCCGAAGATTGTATCTGGACATTGCGGAAGCATCTCAGGAGAGAGATGCCAAGGTTCCGAGGCAGGCCTGACTTGTACCTATGTAGCCCCTTCATGAGCACCACTATCTGGGACTCTGGGTGTGCCCTGGCAGCAGACTCCACAGAACACATAAACAGAAAGCTAGGTTTGGTCCTGTCTGAGGTCTCTAGGAAGAAGATGTTGCCTGGGACAAGGATGCCACGAAAGGCCAGCTGGGTGCAGGGGAAGTCCACTGGCAGGCTATTCTGTCGTCCTTGGTCCTTGGGTGCACCCACAGTGTGCCAGTAGATCATGACTGAGACGAGGAATGTGAACTTGAAGCTGATAATGAAGAGAGTGAAGAACGGTTGTCTGGGGGTGCCCCGGAGCATCCTCAGCAGGCAGTCGGGAGGCTTGAACATGGTCTCCCCAGATTACAGCAGGAGATGACCACAAGGAGTGATGGTCTCGTCCTGGGGAGAGAGCTGGTCTGGAAAAGGAGTGGCCGAAAGGGTGCGTGGCTCACTGGAGGAACTCAGTCCTATACCCAAAAGACTAACAGCAGCCCTGGCCCTGGATCACACCATAGCTGTTCTATCTTCCAGGTGGCGTTCACACCCCTCAGACTCTTGGCCACTCCAGGGGACAGTTGCATCATTTTGACATTAGGAAGCAGGACACTTGAGTGGACACAAGCAGGCAGGAATTACGGGAACCTGAGAGTTGAGTCCCTTCCAGCACTCTTGGAATGGCCATCCCACAGGGAAGAGCTGGGGTCTGAGCTACCGGGATGGACTCTTTCCAGGTTAAAGGGCTACTGACCAGCCTGGGCAGCCCATGACGAGGAGGTGGAGCCCTAGCCGCCTGCAGGCATCCTGGGTATGCGCACTGGGTTAGGAGCCCATCTTCCATGCCAACAGGAACATGATCTGTCCTCTGATGCACAGGCCTGCCAGGCCACCTCTGACTCCCGCGGCGGCCGGCAGCTACTGCCTTGATAAAAGCTTTGTATCAACAACAACAGTAACAACAAAATGTTTACAAACTCATGGAAACAAAAAAACAAACAAACAAACAACAACAACAACAACAAAAACTCACTACTGAATGAAAACTTGGCCAAATAGCATTTAATAAAAAAATTAAAGACTTTCTGAAATTGAATGACAATTAATATAAAATATACCCACACCTATGGGACACAAAGATGGAGGTTCTAAGAGGCAAGTTCATAGCACTAGGCACATCTATATAAATAGCTGGAGGAATCTCATACTAGTAACTTTTCAGCATACCTGAAAGCTCCAAAACCAAAAAGAGAAATATCACCTAAAAGAAGTAGACATCAAAAAATAAACTCAGGGCTGAAATTAGTAAAATAGAAACAAATAAATAAGAAGAAAAAGAATCAATAAAAGAAAAAGTGGATTCTTTGAGAAAATTAATAAGGTAGTCAAGCCCTTATATCCAAATTAACAAAACTACACATAAAACTGAGGATACATGGATAAATATGGGTAAATTCAAAGAAACATAATGAAATCATGGGAAAGATCTTCCATGCTGATAAATTTGCATGATTAATACAGTAAACATGGCCATTCTATCAAAATCAACCTGCATTCAACTAAATACCCATTCAATTACAACACACATTTTCATATGCATTGAAAAGAAAATTTTCAGTTTTCAGCTCTGTATGGAAATAAAAAATCCTGAGTAGTTAAAACAACCCTGAATAATGATAGAACTGCTGGAGATCACTATCTTTGATCTCAAAGTGCAATACAAAGCTATTGTAACAAAAACAGTATTTTATTGGCACAAAAGTATGTGTTTCAATAGAACTAAATTGAACATACACATATAATAGCACATACCTATGAGCATTTGACTTTTGATAAAGATGCTCTGCTAACGGGACAAAGCAATAGAATGGCTTCTAATGACATTTACTATAACCATGCATTGGTGCATTGCTCAGCCATCAACAGAGAAACTTCCTTCTACAGCAAATGGGAAGAGATACAGAAGCCCTCATAAGACAATGTGCAGAGAGTAACAGAACTTGGGACACTCAGGCCATAACAGATGTTTCCATCAAATCCCTCCTCTCTGGTCTCAAGGGGGATTTCAGAAGAGCAGGCAGAAAAGGTGTGAAGTCCAGAGGGGATGGAAGAAACCAAGGAACAAGGCCTCTTAAATGTAGCACAACAGATAAGTGTATGAACTCAGGGACTGTGGCAGTGTGCAAATAACATGCATAGGTCTATACCAGATGTGATCCCATAGGTGAGAGAAGTAGACACATATCCCTATCCCTAAACATAAAGCTAGATCCAATTGATAATCCCTTGCATATAAAAATTTGCTTTCTTCCAAGGGAGTGTCACTGGGAAACAAATCACTCTTAAGTATAGACTCCATGCCCAGCAGCAGATTGCTAGCAAAAAATAAACTTTTTGCCAATGTTGCAGGTACTTTGCTTAATAATGGTGTATCAGAAAATTTTATATTACCCTTTTTATCCCTTTGTGTGTGTGTGTGTGTGTGTGTGTGTGTGTGTGTGTCTGTCTGTCTTTGTATTCTGACCACTGGTTTTGTGTTTATTCATTTATTTATTTTTAGTGGAGGTTGGGGTAATCCTAAATGTAGAAACATATGTGTCTCTGAATCTATATTTCTCCTTCTTTTTTTGTCTCTTTTTATTCTTCTTCTCTAATTTATTTATTTATGTTATTCTGTATTCTTTTTTATATTTTATTAATTTATTTTATTATTATTTCTTAGCTTTTTTTCTATAAGAGCGAAGGAAAGTGTGTGAGTTCAGATGGCATAGTAGGTGAAGAGTAACTGGAAGGTGTTGGGGAACAGAAAGAAAACAGTAATCAGAGCATACTGTATAAACAAATCTAAGTTTAATAAAAGAGAGGATATATGTGAAAAAGTGTCAACACCTCACAATGAGTTAAATACTTTTTATTCACAGTGTTAATTGATATTTGTCCTATTTTAAAAGAAACACACAACAATATAAAAATGCAGAAGAAATAAACAAGAATATCAGAAGTAATGACAAGTCTGAGAGTGAAATTAGATGTACTTGGAAAGTTCTTAGTGTGCTAGAGAAATCTTCTTGCTGAGTAATTCCTGAATCATGAGGAAGATTATTTACAAGTTTGTCTCAGTGAGTACATCATTAGCATATTTGAATTTCATTTACTTTAATTGAATGAGTCATTTTACACTGTAAAACTGCACATACCCACAATATGGAATAAAGTTCAGAAAGCTTATCCCTAATCCTTAATAATCCAGAATTACATTGGTCCTGAAGCTAAATAACCTTAGTATTTCACTTTGTAATTAGGTTATAACAGTGGCTGGCAAAATAAATTGTCTTTGAATTTAGTATAATAATTTAACTAATATAAACTGTGGACTTTTCCAAATTTCATTTCAAACCAATACTCTTCAATTAAGAACACTGAGGTATTAGAGGAATGCTTTGCTAAAATCTGCTAAGTATCTTTTATTGATATAGAAAGTGATTTTTCAATTTTAAAGGCATATGAAAAGAATTCCAGAAACCCTCTTATCCCCCACAGCCTCAGAGGAACATTGAAACACAGGTTGTGACTGCACATAGAAGACAAAGAAAGCAGACTAAGAGCAGGTCAAGGGAGACCTCAGCGGCTTTCTAAGACACAGACAGTAACAGTACAGCACAGACCAAGAACAACTCCCAAAGACATTGAACAGCAACTGCAAGGATTAGTCCAAAAGACAAAGACACTGCTAGCACCAGTTGGTGGAAGACATGGGTAGGCATCAATGCAAGAATTCATTCAAAAACCTAAAGAGCAACATGGTAACTCCTGAACCTAGCAGTCATACTACAGGGAGACTTAAACATTCTAACCCAGAAGAAGCAAAAAAAATTACCTTAAATGTAACTTTTTGAAGATGATGAAGACCATTAAAAAGGAAATGAAAAATTCCCTTAAAGTAATAGAGGAAAAGACAAACAAAAAAATTGGAAGAAATCAATAGATCTTGGAAAAAAAAACAACTCAAGAAAACCAAAGAGGGGGCAATCAAACAGATGAAGTAAGTACTTCAAACAGTTCAAGACTTGAAAAATGAAATAGAGGCAATAAACAAAACACAAATAGAGGGAATTCTGGAAATGGAAAATCTGAGTAAATGAACAGCAACTACACATGTAAGCATAACCAACAAAATGCAAGATTTGGAAGAAACAATCTAGGTGTTGAAGGTGTTATAGAAGAAATAGAATCATTGCTCAAAGAAAATGTTAAATCCACCAAATGCTTAACACCAAACATCTAGGAAATCTGGGACACCATGAAAGACCAAACCTAACAAAAACAAGGATAGAAGAAGAAGAACTCTAGATCAAAGGCACAGAAAATATATTCAACAAAGTCATAGAAGAACACTTTCCAAACCTAAAGAAGGATAAGGATGATATCCCTATGTAGGTACAAGAAGCTTAGAGAACACCAAAAGACTGATCCAAAAAAAAAAAAAATCCCCTCACCATGTAATAATCAAATGCAAAACAAAAGAATATTAAGAGCTTCAAAGGAAAAAGACCAAGTAACATATAAAGGCAGATCTACCAGAATTATATCTGACATCTCATTTGAAACCATAAAAGCCAGAAGGTGCTGGACAGTTGCAAATTAACAAAATCAGAAATGGAAAGGGAGTCGTAACAACAGACAAGGAGGAAATCCAGAGAATCATTGGGTCATACTACAAAAACCTGTACTCCACAAAAATTGAAAATTATAAAATAAATGGCCAATTTTCTGAATAGGTACCACATACCAAAATTAAATCAGAAGCAGATGAATAATTCAAATAGACCTATACAAGCAAGGAAATAGATGCAGTCATCAAAAGCCTTCCAACCGAAAGGAGTCCAGGGCCTGAGGGTTTCAGTGAGAAATTCTATCAGAACAACAATAAAGAGCTAATACCTATGCTCCTCAAATTGTCCCACATAATAGAAACAGAAGGAACATTGCTAAACTTTTTATGAGGCTGCAGTTACCCTGATACTGAAACCACATAAAAACTCATCCAAAAAAGAGAATGTTTATTATGAATATTGATGCAAAAATACTCAATAAAATATGGACAGAAGACATCAAAAAAAAATCATACACCAGGATCAAGTCAGCTTCAGCTAGAGATGCAAGGATGGTTCACCATACAAAATTCTATCGATGTGAATTATACTGAATGTACTGAAAGAAAAAAAACATATGGCAATCTCATTAGAGACTAAAACAGCATTCAACAAAATCCAATACTCCTTTATGATAAAGGTCTTAGAGTGATCAGGAATACAAGAAATGTATCTAAACATAATAAAAGCAATACCCAGCAAACTGTTAGTGAGCATCAAATTAAATGGAGAGAAACGCAAAGTGATTCCACTAAAATCAGGAATTAGACAAGGCTGTCTATTCTCTCAAAATCTATTCAAGATAGTTCTTGAAGTTATGGCTAGAGCAACAAGACAACAAAAGGAAATCAAAGGGATACAAATTGGGATAGAAGAGCCGGGCGGTGGTGGCGCATGCCTTTAATCCCAGCACTCGGGAGGCAGAGGCAGGCGGATCTCTGTGAGTTCGAGACCAGCCTGGTCTACAAGAGCTAGTTCCAGGACAGGCTCCAAAATCACAGAGAAACCCTGTCTTGAAAAACAAAACAAAACAAAACAAAAAACAAAAAACAAAAAACAAAAAAAAAAAACCCAAATTGGGATAGAAGAAGTCAAACTTTCTCTATTTGTGGATGATATGTTAGTATACATAAGTGACCCTAAATAGAGTTCCTCTATTAGGGAACTCCTACAGCTGATAAATGCCTTCAGTAATGTGGCAGGGTACAAGATTAACTCAAAATGATCAGCAACCCTCCTATGCACCAATGATAAAGAAGCTGAGAAAGAAATCAGAGAAACATAACCCTTCATAATAGCCACAAATAACATAAAAAACCTTGAAGTTAACACTAACCAAAGAAGTGAAAGACCTGTTCAATAAGAATTTAAAGTCTTTTAAGAAAGAAATTGTAGGTGATACCAGAAAATGGAAAGATCTTCTATGCTCTTGGATAGTTAGGATCAATATAAACAATAATAAAAATGGTAGTCCTAACAAAACAATCTAGATTCAATGAAATCCCAATAGAAATCTCAATATAATTCTTCATAGAGTTTGAAATAGAATATTCAACTTCATATAGAAAACAAAAAATCCAGAATAGTCAAAGAAATCCTCTACAATAAAGGAACTTCTGGAGTCATAACCATCCCTGACATCAAGCTCTATTACAGAGCTACAGTAGTGAAAACAACCTGGTATTTGGTATAAAAACAAGCAGGTGGACCAATGGGATCAAATTAAAGACCCTGATATTAATCCATACACCTTTGATTTTTGACAAAGACACTAACATTATACAATGAAAAAAGAAGGTATCTTCAACAAATGTTGTTGGTATAACTGGATGTTAACATGTAGAGCAATGCAAATTGGTCCATATCTATCCCCATGCACAAAATTCAAGTCCAATTAAATTAAAGACCTCAATATAAATCCGGCCACACTAAACCTAATAGAAGAGAAAGTGGAAAGTAGCTTTCATTGTGTGGGCATGGGAGACCTCTTCTTAAATATTAATACAAGTAGAACAGGCACTGAGAGTAACAATAAACAAATGGGACCTCCTGAGACTGATAAGCTTCTATAAAGCAAAGGGCACAGTGAATAAGACAAAAGGGCAACCTACTGAATGAAAAATGATCTTCACCAACTCCACATCAAATAGAGGACGGATCTCCAAAATTTATGAGGAAGTCCAGAAATTAGTCATCAAAATACCAAATAATCCAATTAAAATTGGGGTACATATCTAAATAGAGACTTAGCAGAAAAAATCTAAAGTAACCAAAAGATACTTAAAGAAATGTTCAACATCCTTAGTCATCAGAGAAATGTAAATCAAAACAACTCTGAGATACCCCATCTTAAACCTGTCAGAGTGGCTAACATCAAAAACACTAATAATAGCTTATCTAAAAGAGGCTGTGGAGGAAGGGGAACACTCCTCCATTATTGGTGGAAATGCAAACTTGTACAGCCACTCTGGAAATCAGTATGGCATTTCTCAGAAAAATTAGGAATCAACCTACTTTAGGACTCAGTAACACCGCAACTCTTTGACATATACCCAATGGATGCTCAATCAAACTACAAGGATATTTGTTCTACTATGTTCATAGCAGCATTGTTCATAATAACCAGAACCTGGACAAAACCTAGATGCCTTACACCTGAAGAATGGATAAAGAAAATATGGTACATTTACACAATGGAGTACTACTCAGTGGTAAAAATAATAACTTCTTGAAATTTGCATGCAAATGGGTGGAACCAGAAAAAACCACCCTGAGTAAGTTAACCCAGAAAGATGAACACAGCATGTGCTCACTCATAAGTGGATACTACCTGTAAAATAAAGGACAAAGAGCATACAGTCCATTACTCCAGAGAAGCTAAGTAGCAAAGAGAACCCTAAGAGAAACATGTGTAGATCCCTCTGGGAAATGGAAATAGACAAGGTCTTCTGAGAAAATTGAGAGCATGGTGGTGTGGGTAGAATGGGGGGCAGAAGGAGAAAAGTGGAGAGGGCAGGAGAACTTGAGGCAACAAGATAGTTAAGATGAGAGAAGGACAGAGACAGAAAGTAAGATAAGAAATATCTTGATTGAGGAATCCATTATGGGCTTAGCAAGAAATCAGGCACTAGAGAAATTCCCAGGAATCTACAAGAATAACCTTAGCTAAGACCCTAAGCAATATTGGAGAGGGTGCCCAAAGCAGCCTTGCCCTGTGGGCAGATTGATGCCTAGCTTAAATGTCATCCAGCAACTGATGGAAGCAGAAGCAGAGAGCCACAGCACAGCACTGGGCAGAGCTCCCAAAATCCAGTTAAAGAGTGGGAGGAGTGAGAATATGAGCAAAGAAGTCAAGACCATGATGGCTATACTCACTGAAAAGCTTACCTGAGTTAATGGGAGCTCACCAATCTGACCAGATAGGGAAGTAATGAGCATAGGACCAAACTAGGCCTTTGAAATGTGAGTGTCAGTTGTATGGCTAGGGCAGACGGTGGGGCTATTGGCAGTGACACCAGGATTTATCCTACTGTTTGTACTAGCTTTTTGGAACCCATTCTCTTTGGAGGGATATCTTGTTTAGCCTAGATATAGCAGGGAGGGGCTTTGTCTTTCCTCAAAGCAATGTGTCTTACCCTCTCTTACGAGTGGATGGGAGGGTAGAATTGGGTGGGAAGGTGGAGGGAACAGGAGAAGGGGAGGGAGTGGGAACTTCGATTGTTATATAAAATGAAAAAAGATACTTTTAGTAAAATAAAAAGAATCGCATAATATATTTTCTAAAGTATTGCATCATCTTTAATGTTTTGCTTTTCAGTATCATACACACGTTAGAATTGTAAGAATAGTACCAAGTTGTATACGCTAAAACACTGACTTAACAGTGGTAATACTGCAGGTTTGTTTATCACTGTGACACAATAATATCTTACATAAATATCAGTTTGAGCTTTTGGATGAATAAAGTGCAATTCCAACATCCTGTAATCAACAAAAGTTGAATTCGCTATAGGAACACAGCTCAAGGCGTGTGATTAGAAGACGAGACAGAGCGACAACTGCCTGATAACTTATGCTGGCCAGCACCCTGATTGCCCTTTACTACTTGGCACATGTTTTAATGCATTCAGAGAGACATAAAATAGTGTGTCTTTTATACATTGTGCAGTTGATCCACTGTTCAGAAATAAAACAAAACAAAGAAATAATAGAAGACTATTTATCTTTTAAAAAGGCAGTTCTTGATAATGCTTTCCCTTGAAGGATTTTAAGTCTTTATTTCAAACTTAACAGCTAAGTAAATGAAGTTACAATTTTGTGGATAGGGGATAGTACACAGGCTTTCAGTGAAATGCATCTTGGAGGATGAGGAGACTCTTTAGTCTCTTAGAGTTCTGACTGTAACACACTTATTTCATTAACACATGGTTTATAAGCACCAACCATTCAAAATGAATCAGAAGAGATACAGGAAATAATTATAACTTAGATTGAAATCTTCATCTTTCAGTCACATCTTTTAACTTATCTTCCTTAAGAAGAAAACATTTAAAGACATATTAAAGAGAATTTTAAGGTATTTGAAAAATTCTTATATGTAAATAGAGCAGTGCCCAAATTTATGCTACGATTTTCTGACAATTTTATTGTCATCACACAGAGGTTCAATAAGGGTTGTGTTGAACTGTTTGGTTTATAAATGATGCGCTCAGAATTGATAAGACAGTCTACAGACATTAGACTTTGCTACTGTGACTCTTCTTATTGTAGATTTTGGGCATTTAGTTTGATTGAGTCCTATCTACCTGCCTATCTATCTATCTATCTATCTATCTATCTATCTATCTATCTATCTATCTATCTATCATCTATCTATCTATCTAGCTAGCTAGCTAGCTAGCTAGCTAGCTAGCTATCATCTAGCTATCTATATCTTCACATGGAAATCAGTTTCCTTGGTTGACTTGATATTTTTCAATTCAAAATATAAATATTAAAACAATATGAGCACAATCTTCACTCTCAGTTTATACATTGAACCAACTCAGTAAAAACACTAACAAAGACCCAGCTCTAAGTCAATATCAACCAAAATGATCTCTGCAATGAGTAAGGATTCTGTGCCTTCTAAGAATAGTGTTCATTATCTCAGCATGCTTATTCTAATTCAGCCTCTTTCAATCATCCACTTTAGTCAAGTTGCAGCATTTGCCTCTATAGGCTTTTTCTTATTCCTTTCGAACAGAAAGGAATCCAATCTTCAACAGTTCTCCTAGCATTGTGACCATCTCTTTTACATTTCCCCTAGTCATAGCCTGATTCATAGCACCATTTAATTCCTCCATTTCCTATTTGCCTTCCTCACTATTGTCCCAATGTTCAAAAAGAAATTTCTCAAACTCTTCTTCGCATGTGAGGCCTTTTACCATTTGTTTAAGGAAGTACTTATAAAATAGCTGTTGTTAAAAAATCATACTAGCCTAATATAATTCTGTATAAGTCCAGAGAAATGGGAAATTAAGTAAAACATTGACTTATTCAAAATGTAAGCATCTTATGATTGAGCAGAATAGCAAGGGTAACTCTAAGAAGATAGTATATATCATTACCTTTGAAAAGCTTGTCTCAAAACAAATGAATTATTTTTCTAATACTTTACATTTTTAATACGCTCCAATTTTGGAAGAAGTATGCCACTGTATTTTGTATAGGTAGCTCTCAGATTATGGAAATAGAAAAATGGAAGTTTTCTTACCTTACAGGAAATGATTATAGACTTTATGACAAGACTTCATATATCTGCAACACAAAAAGAAAAACTGTCAATATTTATATCATGTCAAAACAAGTATTCTTCAAGGAAACAAAAACTGAAATATTACATCTTTCTCAGCAATCAGATCAAATTTTAGCAGAGAAATAGAAAGATGATATAAGCACTTTTTCAAAAAGGCATCTCATGTAAACCAAGTTGGCCTCTAACTTGCTATATAGCTGAATATATAGAAAATGTTGGACTTTTGATCCTTCTTCTCTACCTCCTGAGTGATGGGATTATAAGCAAGTGGGATAAGGTCTTCCTTTATGCAGTTCTGGGGATTGAACACAAGGTCTTGTGCATACCGGGAAAGCATTCTACTAACTGAGCTATAGCCTCATTCCTTGGTTTACTGAATAAGAATAGATAAAAATAATATAGTGTGATTATGGCTGATAGTGTCATGAGCAGAATATAAGAAACACAAGCAAGTCTCTGTAAAGAATTAGGATTACAATACATACTACTGTTGTAGCTTGTTTTCTTTTGCTATTATAAACATTATGGCCAAAACAGATTGAGGAAAGGTTTCATTTTAGCTTTCAGGTTATAGCTCATCACTAAGGGATTCAAAACACTGCTAGATATTGTGGTTATCCCCTTGCAGATGGCATACTGCGGAACTTCATGGCCTTCATTGTCATGTCAGACCATTGTCGATCTCCATATGTCCTTTTGTATCATGTCACTTCAGTTTCCATTGAGAAACTGACAGCAATATGTTATACATTTCTTGCTAGATTCATAACCATTATACACAAAATCTCTTTATCAAGAATGCAATAATAAGAGATGTATGAAGGCACATGCCTTCTGTTCCAACACTTAGGAGACAGAGGCAGGCATGTCTCTTTGAGTTCAAGGGCAGCCTAGACAAAAAGCTTACTAATTAAAATAATAAATATGACTGAGTAAAAAAGAGAAAATTCCCTCCCTGGATCAACTCTACTTTGGACCCTCAAATGCTGCCCAAGGAACCACCACCTGCTTCCAGTTCAGATTAG
Organism: Chionomys nivalis; assembly: GCF_950005125.1. Classification (NCBI taxonomy): domain Eukaryota; kingdom Metazoa; phylum Chordata; class Mammalia; order Rodentia; family Cricetidae; genus Chionomys; species Chionomys nivalis. The sequence goes on from NC_080092.1 coordinate 22,365,907, forward strand.
AAATATATATTGTTTTGTACTGATGAGACACAAAGGGCACTTTTTTTAGAATACAAGATAAATATTTAAGTTTCAGAACCACTTACATTGCTTGTGAAGCTGCATACAAGTCATCTATGTGATGTCACAATTAATTGATGTTTGCCAATAAAATTTACAATCCAAATTGCAAATTTAGATTTCATAATATTAATTTGGTCCCTAATACTTATTTTTCAAATGTTCCTTCCCATTTCCCATAAAAGAAAACCTAGTCTATAATTATTGCTTTCCAAAATCAATTGGTTGCCTTTTCATAATGGTTTTGATGAAGACAATGGAAGCCGTGACAAACAGGAGCTGATGTGGAACTGTTAGCTAGGTTGGGCATTGTGTTGAATATAAGGCAAATACTTCACCATAATAAATCAAGGACAATATCATAACAAAAACAACCCACCAAAGTACTACTCAAAACAATAAAAGTGATCCAGCACGTTCCTGTAATTGCAAAATCAGGAATGCCTATGGTCTACTAATTCCAAAAAGGAGCTTCACATACCTTCCTTCTAAATAGGACGTGCTGTTTAAACCAGAGAACCTTCTTCTTATCTTCAGAATATCTTAAACCCTCCCCATAATCCACCCCTGTGAGGAGATCAGATCCTCTGTCTGTGTATAGGCTTTTCGTATGTAGTCATCAGACCCAGTTTTACTTTAGATGTGGTCATGTTGGGCTTCATTGTGGAACTCTTCCTTGTATCATACTCAGCCCCCTTCTGGAATGCACTTTTCTATTCCTTGCACAAGAGGTCTGTTACTGTCATGCATATTATTTTGGCAACATTATTGGGGTTTGGAGCCCCAAGTATCCTACTTTGAAACAATAGTTAAGACAATATAATACATATTAGGCAGAACTACTCTTCCTTTAGAAAACATATTGTTTACCAGGCATCTAATTTTACACATCCATTTTGATGTTCAGTGAGTGAAAGGATGTCAGTAACTGATATCTCTAGAGACAAGCGACATTCTTCGTAGTGCTGAACCGGTTGTGAGCTGTGATCTCTCTGGGTGTTTGGAGACAAGGTGACAAATGCATACCTCTAAGTGGAAAAGCAATTTTCTCTTATGCTTCATATCCTACTGTGTCAAAATTCTCTAATTCCTCAGTTTTGTTTTAAATGAAGAAAGGCTGGCCGGTGAGTAAAAATTGTGTTTTGATAGCTCAAATCTTTGTATAACCCTCATAGGAATTAACAGAAAGTAGCTTCAGACAGAACAATGTTTAGAAAATATAAGTTTGTACCTTGTCATTATATTTCACATTTCTGCTTAAAATTGCAACAGGGATACTTGCTTCCTAGCTCCCTTTTCGTTTAATTCAATAGATACTTCTCATTTGTGCTTTTTAAAAAGTATTTTTAAAATTGTATTATACATAATGTGACACATAAATTGCACACTGTGGAAAAGATTGTCTGCCTCCTTGAATGAAACCATTTTAATCTCAAGAGTTTTATTATCTGTTAAAACCTATTTAAATACAGGCATTCAATTTTACGTTACTTGACATTTATGGGGAAGCTATTTTATAGAAGGAGGCTTCTGAATAGGCTAGATCACAACAAATATTCATGATTAAATGATACACGAGATTGAAAAATATGGGAAAAGGATGATCTAAATACTCTCGGCAGTTCACACATAGGGATGTATTTGACTAAGTTTGGACTGGGGATTACTTAATAAAGAAATATGTTTCACAGCTGCAAGCTTTCAACTGTGACCTATGACCATGATTAAGAACTGCTTAACACTCACTTATCCATATTAGAATATCAGTTCACGATTTCCTGATTTTTTGATATTTAAATGAATAATTTATTATTAAAACAGGCATTTAGATGGCTATTAACTGTGTGTATTTTTCAGACAGTGATTACATTTTCTATGTTTTTTCAAGTAGAAACTAATATTGATCCTGTTAGATGAACTAACGATAAGAGCAGCCAATATCATCCATGTAGTTTTTTTGTTATTGAACAATTATACAATTTTTAGATATAGTTTGAAAAATGAAGTAATATTTTTTCATCAGGAATTGGGATAAATCAGTTTTACAGGAGTTTTTTTTTTTTCCTAAACTGGACTAGTGAATTTGATATATAACAAGTCAAACAGACATTTTTTTATGAGCAAGGAAAAAATTCAGTGCAAAATTTTGTATTACACAAAAGAATATGCATGAAACTTCGATCCATCAAATGGCCACTGAAAAATGAGGTAATTACCTAAAATAATTTGCATGCAAAGTGCTAATATACTATTACAAAGTGACGTCCAGTTGTGAAAGCAAGGCATAATTTCCTGATTAATGTCTCATGCACGATATTCCTCCATGCTCTGTCAGAGCCCAAATAACAATATGGTCAATCAATCATATAAAAAATAAATATTCTCAGACAAGAAAAGTACTGAGCTCTAACAGAGTATGAATTATAAACAGTGAGATTTAGAATTATTCAGAGATAACCATGGTATTTTGTGTTTTAAAGGCAATATATTAAGTATCTAATTGGTATAATTGTAGCTTTCTGTGATTCAAGTTTAATGTGTGAAGGCCAAAAAAATAATACATTTTTTTTTAGTTTTTGAAATGCCATCTACAAAGTTGTTGAAGAGAGACCCATTTTGAAATATCAATCTGAAACTAGACTCTGCCAAAAGTTATGATCTGAGCGATATTTACCCAGAAAATTTAAGAATGCCAGTGGAGTAATATGGCCAGATTCCGTACAGAAAGAGTAGGGAATGCTTCTCTCCTTGGTGTGAAGTGGAAATGTACTTTTATAGGAGGAGAATTAATTTTCCCTATCAACTGGAGGCAAGCATGGAGAAACAGGAAAGACAAACTACATTAATAATACAGACTGGAGCAATGAACACTTGACCAGTCACTTCTTAACAAACTCAAAGTGGGATTCATATATTATTCTGCTCTTGTAAAAATAGAGAAAATCTTCAAAATATTAAAACTTCCTGTGAGTCTTAAAACATAAGGATTTTTATATTAGTAAAAAGCAGGTTGAGCAATGGAAGCAGTTGACTTCATTCAAAGTGCTTCTTGCTATTATTGGAAGAGGAAACATAATGAAAAGCAGATGTTGTGCATATCCCTTTCTGCAGTGGGACAATGGTCTTGTACTCTGTAAAGTCTGTCATTTGTACTGGTTTAATAAAATGCTGATTGGCCAGTAGCTGGGCAGGATCTATAGGCAAGGCAACCAAGACAAGAGAATTCTGAAAAGAGGAAAAGATCTGCAGTTGTCAGTCAGACACAGAGGTTGCAAGATGAGAATGCCTCATTGATAAAAGGTACCAAGCCTTGTGACTAAGACAGAAAAGAATTATGGGTTAATGTAGGATGTAAGAGTTAAGAAGAAGCATGAGCTACTAGGCCAATCAGTTCATAATTTACATAGACCTCTGTGTATTTTGTTGGGACTGAGTGGCTATGGGACTGGGTGGATCAAAAACCTCTGCCAATAAATGGTGTTAAGGTGGACAACTACATTCACACAAAACCTGAGAGAACTTTGGAAGTCTTCTAGACCAAAAAAGAATATAATTAAGTATGGCTTCTTGGTAGCCAGCATTTTCTCAGTTGGACCCTGTTTGCTAGTTGCAAGCACATCTCATTTAAGATTAAGCTGACTCTTGGCCATTTGAAATTCTTCTGTTGAGAATTCTCTGTTCAGTTCAGTACCCAATATTTTAATAGGGTTATTTTGAATTTTAATGTCTACTTTCTTGAGTTCTTTATATATTTTGGAGATCAAACCTTTGTCTGATGTGGGGTTGGTGAAGATCTTCTCCCATTCAGTATGTTGCCTTTTTGTCTTAGTGACAGTGTCCTTTGCTTTACAGAAGATTCTAAGTTTCAGGAGGTCACATTTATTCATTGTTTCTCTTATTGTCTATGCTACTGGGTTTATACATAGGAAATGGTTTCCTGTGCCCATATTTGCAGGCTACTTTCCACTTTCTCTTCTATCAGGTTCAGTGTGATCGGATTTATATTGAGGTCATTAATCCATTTGGACTTGAGTTTTGTGCATGGTGATAGATATGGGTCTATTTTTATTCTTTTACAGGTTGACATCCAGTTATGCCAGCACCATTTGTTAAAGATGCTTTCTTTCTTCCATTGGATAATTTTAGCTTCTTTGTCTAAAATCAGGTATTCATACATTTGTGGATTAATATCTGGGTCTTCAATTCTATTCAATTGGTCTGTTTTTATGCCAATTCCAAGCTGTTTTCATTACTGTGGTTCTGTAATAGAGTTTTATGCCAGTGATGGTAATGCCTCTGGAAGTTCCTTTATTGTATAGGATTGTTTTGGCTATCCTGGGTATTTGTTTTTCCATATAAAGTTGATTAATTTTCTCTCAAGGTCTATGAAAAATTTTGTTGGGATTTTGATGGGGATTGCATTGAATCTATATATTGCCTTTGGTAGAATTGCCATTTTTACTATGTTGATTCTACCAAACCAAGAGCATTGGAGATCCTTCAATTTTTTGGTATCCTCTTCAATTTCTTTCTTCAAAGCCTTTGGTTAGTGTTACCCCAAGATACTTTATGCTATTTGTGACTATCTTGAAAGGTGATGTTTCTCTGATTTCCCTCCCCGCCTCTTTATCCTTTGTGTATAGGAGGGCTACTGATTTTTTTTTTTTGGAGTTGATCTTGTATCTTGCCACATCACTGAAGGTATTTATCAGCTGTAGGAATCCTCTGGTATAGTTTTTGGGATTACTTATGTACACTATCATATCATCTACAAATAAAAAAAGTTTAACTTCCTTTCCAATTTGAATCCCCTTGATCTCCTTATGTTGTTTTGTTGCTATTGCTAAAACTTCAAGAACTATGTTGAAGAGATATGGAGAGAGCAAACAGCCTTGTTTTGTTCCTGATTTTAGTGGAATCACTTTGAGTTTCCTCTGAGTTCTACATCGAGACCATCCTCAAAACTATTGACTGAGATTATCAAGCCTCACAGAATATTCCAGTCAGGTCTTGACCATAATCCTAAATTTTCTTTAGGTCCCCATAAGATTATCAGCACCCTCACTCAGCATGAATTATCCTGGATAAACCATGCCTACATTTCCAAAAAAAATGGATTATGGATAGTTTTCTTTGTTTAGAGGGTTAGTTAAAAGTTGTTATACATAATGGTCAGGAAGAAAGCTAAACAAGGGAGATTAGAGTCATATTTTTTATTTAAAAAAGGGGGGAGCACTGAGGGACAATGGTCTTGTACTCCGAAAAGATTTGTCATTTGTACTTATTTGATTTGTAAAATGCTGATTGGTCAGCAGCCAGGCAGGAACTATAGGCGGGATGGCCAGAACAGGAGAATTCTGGGAAGAGGAGAGGCTCAGTCTGCAGTTGTCACCCAGACACAGAGGACACAAGATGAGAATACCTCACTGATAAATGGTACCAAGTCATGTGACTAACATAGATAAGAATTATGGGTTAATGTAAGATGTAAGAATTAGTTAAAAAGAAAGCCTAAGCTACTAGGCCAACCATTTTATAATTAATGTAGACCTCTATGTGTGAATGACTGTGGGATTGGGCAAAACAATAACTTCTGTCAACACATCTCAATTATTAAAACCCCAGGGAATATCAACTGTCCTCTCATTATCAAGAGAACACTACTCTATATTAAAAAGGAAAGCCTGTTTTTGCATTCTGACAGTGTTTCTAGGCCATCATTTTGGGTAACTTTGTTCTCAAGCCAGTTATTTTAACCTTTTTTTTTCCATGATTTTCTTTTAAATCACAAAACTTGAATTGCTATAGTAATATAATATCACCAAGACCAATCCAAGGGATTAATCTTAGTAACAAAAAAACTAGTGGTTTATACTTAGCTCATTGGCCACTAATCCTCTTATCTTCATCTTTAATAATATAATGATAGCAACAGGCATTTGGTGTTATTTGTTATGATAGACAACTGAGTTAATATACCTATATGTTTATGAGACCTTAAAATGTAAATTCCAGAAATATTGATAAGTTACTATTTTGACAATACACAAAGGCACTCAATTTAAATTTAAAATGCATCTCAGGCACATTGCTATAGTTTAGAATATGTGTATGACATGTTTCCTGAATCAGGTATTACAATGTAAATATTTCTGTCAGAAGATTTTACTGCTAGGATCTAAAGAAAAATTCTAGAAAAATCATTCTTATTATCTGCAAAATAATGATGGGGCAAAGAACTGGAAGTTAACAGAGGTTGGTAAGAGTATATCTGCATCTTCTCTCAGCTTTATCTAGGCTCACTTTCCTGTGGGTGGGTGTATATTTTTTTAAAGAAAAAAGTATTTTATTTTTACATAATGACTTTGACTCTTTGGGAATTTTCCTATGAATGTCCATAATTCTTTAAAATTTCTTTTACTTCCATGAGAGATTGTCATTAGAATATTTATAGGTATTACACTAACTCTATAAATCAATTTTTTGCATAATTTGGACATTTTTATAATACCAATACTACTAATTAATGAACATTGGACATTTTGTACAGATTTTCTGTCTGGATCAATTTTTGTCACTATTTATAATTTTAAAGAGATTTTTCTATTTTGTTTAAATTTATTCCACTATTACATTTTTTGTAAACACACAATTAGAACTAATATCCTTGTTTCTGTTTCAGATATTTATATATTTTTAGGGAGCAAAGCTACTTTTCTTTCCTTTATTTCTTTTGTTGTTGTTGTTATTGTTGCAGGGGTATGATGGTTTTGTGTTCTTAAATTTTGTTGGATTTATTCATTACTTATAATTTTTTTACTTTTTGTAAGGGAGATTTGAGAGACTACTCTTCATGAATTCCAGTCTACTATGAACATTTGCAATTTGATTGACTTCCGAATGCATATGCCCTTTATTATTTCTTCTTGCCTAACTGTTCAGATAAAAACTCATAGCTCCATGTGAAGTAAATGTTGCATGAGGACATTATTGCTTTGATATAAGTCTTGAAGAGAACACTTCCAAATTTCTCAAGCTCAGTGTAATTGTATATTCTGGTTCAATATAAAACATTATTATCATGTTGTGGTATGGTTTTTTGTCCCTAAATTTCTTTAGTATTTATTTCATGAAGAATTGTTGATTTTCACTGGATATATTCTCTGCCTCACTTGAGATAACAATATCCTCTGTGTACATTCTGTCTATATGGCACATCACATTTACTGAATTTTATATATTAAGCCATCCTTGCTTCTCTGGGATAAAGAACATTTAGTCATGGTGAACAGTCTTTTGAATTTACTGTTGTATTTGGCTTTCTAGCTTTTTTGTTGAAGAATCTATACTTGTCTAAGTTGATCAAGGCAACAAAGAAATAGACTAGCATTGTATGTCTGTTTATGTGTATGTGTTTTTATGTGTCCTCTTATTACCATGACAGGATCATGCTCACCTTGTTCCTTTCATTATTTTATTGTTGCTATTAATACAGTTCCTACTACTCAATCTTCTAAAAAGCCCATCAGTCCTATAAGTTTTAATGTTTTTTTTTGTGAGTTTTTTGTTTCTTTTAGAATTCAGCAGTGAAGTCATTGAGTCATACAACTTTCTACAAAGAAGAAAATCAAACACGTTGTTTTAGTATATCTAGAAATAACATATGATTCAGTTGTGGTGTATTATGTGTATAAAATTGTTTCCTATTTTTTCTACAGTATCATATTTGTGTCATGCTTCCAGTTAATACTAAGCTGAGTGACACCTGAGTGTTTAGCCACATGAACCTTCAGATGCAAAAGAATAGATAATCTTTAAGCCTTATTGCAAGGCTAGAATCTACATGTTCTAAAGCTCAGCTCTGTTCTTTGGGTGAGAATTCTCCATTTGGTGCTGGAGTTGATCTTGCCTATCTTTAGCTCTGCTCAATAAACCTAGCCTTTAGTTGATACTGGAAAACTATTTTCCATGGTATCTAATACAAAGCCTTGAAAGTTTTCATGCACTCTTATGGGTGGTAGAATTTCACTGTAGGAAACATGGACTTTTTTTCTAACACTTGTTTTCACCACGGCAAGCCTTGTACTAGATTATAAGTTTAAAGCCAAACTCATTTTTCACCTTCATTAAATTGGGGCAAGCCTTTGTGTGCTGATCTGCTTGGATTTGCCGTCCACAGTGGATTCAAGAAAACATTTCTTCCATTACTTCTTTTCAGTTTGCTCTACTGAAAGAAAAGTCTATGACTGCTAACCTATTTTTTTAGATCTTATTGAGGTACTACACAGTTAATCTTAACCTTATTCATTGGAAGGTCTCTTATAGAATCTTAGCTGCCATCTTATTCTACATTTCTAGAAAAATTATTCCATACTACCAATTTAATAGTGATATACTACACAGAATACAGATAAGGCAATTCCTCTAATTCCAGATAACTAAATGTACCATTCAGTGGCATCCTAATGTAGCAAGATTTGTATAGATTTTACAATCCTCTATTCCATGAGGATTATCAAACAAGAACTTGTTTTAAATCCCTTTTTTCTCTTTGTGGAAACAGGATCTCATGAAATCTTGGCTTGCCTTATCTCATCTTATAGTTTATGATGACGGGAATCATTCTTCTTCTTGCTTCTATCCCAGAAGTGCTGTGTTTATAGACATACATCACAACTTCCAGCTTGAAATGCTGCAAAAAGTGATCACTATGCAACTGTCAATAACCAGATTCTAACCTATGTTTAATATTTCTTAGTCTCAATTCTTTATGATCTAATCATCATTTGTCTTGATTTTGTTTGTGGTATTTGATATTAATAACTGTTTTTAATTTTTAGACTAATTTATTTTACTTTATGTGTATGGATGTTTGCTTACATGCACTTACATGAATCATGTCCATGCCTAGCACCTATGGAAGTAAAAAGGGGCATTTAATATGATTCCCTGAAACTTTAGTTATAGATGTTTATAAGCACCATTTGGCTGTTGGGAAGAAATCAAACTTCAGTTCTTTGTAAGAGCAACAAATACTCTTAACTGTTAAGCCTCATCTCCAATTTCTAGTCTTTAATTTTGGAAACTAAATCCTCCCTATGTTTTATACTACATTTTACTTCTTTTGACACACTTGTTCTTCCTTTTCAATCTGCTTGTGGTGTTGTGGTTCTCTATCAACCTCAAAAATACCTTTTTAAAAAGTCAATTAAAATGTTCTATTTTATTTTCTACTATGTCCTCCTAATTGTAGGTATCAGCTGCATGCTGATGTTGTCACTCTAAACCCACAGAAATAGCTTCTGGTTTGAGCACTAGCATTGTGTTTTGTCTTATTTCCTACATTCTCCAGACAGAGAATATGATTTTATAGAAATGAATCAATCTCCACTCTCACTAAAAAAAAATGATACACACAAACACACATATACACATACATACATACATAAGTGCTTTTTTTCTTTGTTCCATTTCTTCTTTACCAAGAACAGATAGGTTTTTTTATAATTATGTACTTCAAATGTTATTACTAAGTCACCAATTCATGTTTCTTGTACTTCCTACATAATACGGTGTAAACTAATCCCTGTGTCCAGAAGAACATGTTCTTTGTATTTTATCTCTAAGAACACTCATCTAAACTGTTATACTAAGTCACTGGTTCTCTTACCTGTTACCACTTTTTCCACCATGTCTTATTAATACATTTTCCCTAAACACACACTTCCTTTGTATCAATTAAAAATCTTTGATTATCTTCACTTACAAGAGCTTTCAAAAATATTTAGCATATGTACATATGCCTTCTTCATAATTCCTGCTTGCCTTCTCTGGCATCTTATTCATTTCCCCCTGCTGTGTAATGATGTCTTCCTAATTTACATCTCCTTGCACAAGGAAGAAGAGAAAACCCCTTAAGATACAGGAAGTAAATGAAACTTAAAAGGCTCAGAAAATAAATAAATAAATCTGACAAAAGTCAGTGCATTATAGTCAGTCTTCTACATCTAAGGGTTCAGACAACCGCTTTGACCTCCATTGCTAAAACCCAGTTCAAATCATCTTCTTTTCAATTTAATTGATTCTACACTTTTCAATTTTTGCTTTTAAATTAGTACTAAGAGGATAATTCAATTTTAAAATGCAGTCTATATTATCATTTATATAATGTGGTGCTTCTTCAAATTACTGAAACCCAGTAAGTTGATCCTTAACGTTAATGCTGCTAGTTCACATATTGTTGACTAACGTCTGGAAGATTCAAATGTGCTGTGCATGATGGTTAGGAATAAATGGCAAGACGCAAGACAGCTATGGTTCAGTATGTATGCAAATTAGTACTTTGGGGGCTGAGGCTAAAGCTGTTGGGGTTTTTATTTTATTTAGGTCAGATTGGTCTACATAATTAGACCATGTCTCACCAAACAAACAAACAAACAAACTACAGACAAAAGACAGAGATAAAGAAGTTGTTGTATCTCAGGAAAACCCAGGAGAAATCAAGAGTTTGAGCACAAAATTGGTATCATGTAAGTCATAGAATTCATTATCTTCAAGGATGTGATCAGGCTAGTGCTTATTTATTGTCTAAGACTGGGAGGTCAGAAGAGATACCAGAAAACATGGTTGGACCAAAAAATTGAGTGACTATCCAATAACAAAATAGAATACACTAAGGAGTTAAAGGGTTCAGTTTATTCAAAAATTATCTGGAGAATACAGGTTTGCAGTTCAACACCAGGAGTCATTGTCAAAGTCGTGATTAATGCAAAACTATTGATATAGAATAATTCAGTTGATTATCAACTCTAGCTGATTTATTTGTCTTAATATCAGGTACAATTAAGACCATGCCAGACATTATATTCACATTTAAATGCATATTAAAAGACGAGTAAAATTATACTGGTTATGTAAATGCAAATTAGGTCATGTCTATGTCAGAGGGGTCACATTTATGCTTACGCTGTTTTCTCTTTGTCCCAAAACTTTTAATTTTAGTAAGAATTAAAATAACATTTCTTTATGATTTGAAAAATGAAGAAAAGTTAAGATTTCTGCCTCTTTAGCTTTACTAATTATTCACAATTTATCTTTATACAAGCTAGATGTATTAAAAATTAATATTTCTGAATGTTGTTTTTCTTCTTCTGTATAAGGTGTAAAAAAGAAATGACTTGCTGACTTTAAACAATCAATAAAGACTTATTTTGAAAGAATAAGTTTTTTCTTTGAACTATGCTTCAAATTTAAAGGTTGTTTAAAAAGAGTAGGCCCACTATGTCTTCTCATTGCACAGCAAAATATAATATTGTTTAGTATTATTACATTTTTCATCCTTATATTAGAAAATTCCTAGAAATACTTTCTGCTAAAAAAAAACATTCAGGTAATTTTCATAAAATTAGTACAATCAGAATATTTTAAGGAAATATTTTATGTGAATATTTCAGATTTTTTTTTTCAGACATGGTTTCATCTGCATCATTGAATCCTGTTATGGAACTAGCTCTTGTAGACCAGGCTGGCCTTGAACTCATAAAGATCTGCTTGCCTCTGCATCGCTAGTGCTGGGATTAAAGGCATGAGCCACCACTGCCTGGTCTCATAAAATATTTTTTTCAGCATTCAAATCCCATGCATTTCTGTGATGTGTGCAAGTGAATTTAGGTGATATGTTTGATGAAGTATGTATACTAAAATTCCTAGCACCCCAACCTAAGGATTCAGAGATACTTTAGAATATTGCATAGTTACTCCAATTATCCAGACTAATAATAAAGAAAAAAATACAAGATCAAACACATTGATATGATGTTCTCAAAATGACTTTCTGCTGAAGCTACTGTGCATAATATCACATTTTTAGATTAATTTTTGTTATTTTTAAGATGTGTGTTTGTGTGTATGTGTCTTTGTATGTCTCTATATACATGAGTATAGGTTTCCATTGTAGCCAAGTGAGGCAACAGACACAATTCAGCTGGAGTTACAAGTGGGTGTGAATCATTTGAATTGGGCATTGGGAACCAAGTTGGGTCCTCTAGCAAAACAGTATAATCTCTGATCCACTGAACCATTTCATTGGTCCCCATACTATTGAATTTTCAATTGGTCATAGTTATCAACTATGATATCATTATAGTATCATTATATTTGTTTGACAAAGAAAGAGTTTTGCACTTTACTTGATTTGCTGATCAAGGTCACCCACCTAAAGGCTAAAAGGAACAAGCATTGGGGGTGTGGCATGACTTGAACCTGCTTTAGAATAAATGATCATAACCAGGAGATTGCACCACCTCTGGAGAGTTGCTTTTGTCTCTGCAGAACAAATGGAAGAGAGCAGAGTAAAGCAATAAATTTTCAAATCATGTTTGGAACTAAAGTTCCTTGAATACAGTGCTATAACAGTACGATAAAGAATTGTAACATGGTAACTTTATGTTCTCCTGATATACTATGGCCTAAAGAGGTGAGTCCTGTTCCACCTTGACTAAATGTCAGAGAGTTTGAGCTTATTCTTGCTCTCTCAAAGATGTGGACAGCAGATGTGGTAACAAACAAGAGATCCTGACCTAGGGTGTGGTTAATTAGTATTTTGAGTATGGTGGCGGATCCATTCCACCTTGACCAAAGGTCGAAGAATTAAAGTCGATTATGTTAATGAAGTCTGTCACCCCCCCCCCTTGCCACTTTTGGAGTGACGTATATAAGCATATGAAAAATGAATGTGGGCATATTCAGTATTCACTGACTTGCCTTCCTGATACTATCCTATGTCTTAGTATTTCTTTTGTATCTCTGTCTATTCTGCCTAGCATTTCAAAAACATATGCCCCTACCCTGGAATGGGAACCCACTGAGGCTGGATCCTGAAAGATGTGTCCCCAGTGTGTGGTTACAACAGTGGTACTCCATTTAGTAATTATTTTTTAAGCCTTTAAGTACTAAAAACATGAGTTCCATAGTATAATTAATCAGGATACCAATTATGTAATATACTTCACCCTAAGTGAAACCTACAGCAACTGCTAGGTTTTTCAACTTAGTTTCTTTGAGAAGGAATTGTGGGCAATGGCAACAGTCAGTAATTAATATCTACTACTCAACAACACTGAATTAACACTGCCAGTTATGAATCATTTTCATCTTTAAAACAGCACCGAAACCGTGATATAAATGATTCTGTACACGTACAATCTAGATTTATTTCTCTATATATCTGTATTGCATCTTTTCTATCAAAATATGACTATGCTACATATTGTTTTTAATACTGTGTTGATTTGCATGAATTCAGATTAATTCATTATGTTCTAACATTTTATTGCTCAGAAGTATTCTACAGGCTTCAACTATTTCTTTTCCCAAACTAATGTCGAAATATGTTGTCTTTATTGTTGAATGGTAGCAAAATTGTTCCTGGATACTTCTAGAGATATTATGTTGATTCACTGCTCATAATACCCACATTATGAAATCAGCCTAGGTGTCTATCAACAGATGATTGAAGAAAGAAAATGTGATATATTAGCACAATAGTGTTTTATCTAGGCACAAAGCAGAACAGAATTTGGCTGTTTGTAGGAAAATGGATGCACCTGGGGGTCATTATATAAAGCAGAACAAATAGACTCTAAAAGGCAAACACCATTTTATATAGATATCCATAAAATCACATATGGAAATGAGACCTAGAAGATGAGTCGATGTCTTTAAATGTATGTGATTCATGAGAAAAGAGAAATAAAGGAAAGGATAGAAAGTGGCTAAGGAATAATTATATTAAAATGTCTCTGTGAAACCCATAAATATGTACAACAATATCAGCAAAAACTAAATAAAGACAAAGAAAAAACTCAACTGAGGGTTTTTTTTTTTTTTTTTTTTGGTTTTTCGAGACAGGGTTTCTCTGTGGTTTTGGAGCCTGTCCTGGAACTAGCTCTTGTAGAGACCAGGCTGGACTTGAACTCACAGAGATTCACCTGCCTCTGCCTCCCGAGTGCTGGGATTAAAGGCATGTGCCACCAACGCCCGGCTCAACTGAGGTTTTTTAAAGCCAAGTATAGTACACAAAAAATTTAAAACATTCTTCCATTGAAGGGCATCTAGGTTGTTTCCAGGTTCTGGCTATTACAAACAATGCTGCTATGAACATAGTTGAACAAATGCTTTTGTCATATGATAGGGCATCTCTTGGGTATATTCCTAAGAGTGGTATTACTGGATCTTGGAGTAAGTTGATACCAAATATCCTGAGAAATTGCCACACTGATTTCCAAAGTGGTTGCACAAGTTTGCATTCCCACCAGCAATGGATGAGGGTCCCCCTTCCTCCACAACCTCTCCAGCAAAGGCTATCCTTGGTGTTTTTGATTTTAGCCATTCTGACAGGTGTAAGATGGTATCTCAAAGTTGTTTTAATTTGCATTTCCCTTATCGCTAAGGAGGTTGAGCATGACCTTAAGTGTCTTTTGGCCATTTGAATTTCTTCTGTTGAGAATTCTCTGTTCAGTTCAGTGCCCCATTTTTTAATTGGGTTAATTATCATTTTAAAGTCTAGTTTCTTGAGTTCTTTATATATTTTGGAGATCAGACCTTTGTCTGTTGCAGGGTTGGTGAAGATCTTCTCCCAGTCAGTGGGTTGCCTTTTTGTCTTAGTGCCAGTGTCCTTTGCTTTACAGAAGCTTCTCAGTTTCAGGAGGTCCCATTTATTCAATGTTGTCCTTAATGTCTGTGCTGCTGGGGATATACGTAGGAAGTGATCTTCTGTGCCCATATGTTGTAGAGTATTTCCCACTTTTTCTTCTGTCAGGTTCAGTGTGTTCAGACTGATATTGAGGTCTTTGATCCATTTGGACTTGAGTTTTGTGCATGGCGATAGATATGGATCTATTTTCATTCTTCTACAGGTTGACAACCAGTTCTGCCAGCATCATTTGTTGAAGATGCTTTCTTTCTTCCATTTCAATTATGAGTGGGATGTACTCACTCATAATTGGTTTCTAGCCATAAATAAAGGACATTGAGCATATAATTTGTGATCCTAGAGAAGCAAAAACTGGGAACTTGCGGGTGAGGTGGCATGGGGCTAAGGGGAAATGGGGTGAGAAACGTGAGAAGGGGAGGATGGGGGGAGCTTGGGGGAATAGGATGGTTGGGATATAGGAAGGGTGGATACGGGAGCAGAGGAATATATATCCTAGTTAAGGGAGCCATCTTAGGGTTGGCAAGAGACTTGACTCTAGAGGGGCTCGCAGGTGTCCAGGGAGATGTCCCCAGCTAGTACCTTGGGCAACTGAGGAAAGGGAACCTGAAATGACCTTATCCTTTAGCCATACTGAGGAATATCTTGCATATCACCTTAGAACCTTCATCTGGCTATGTATCGAGATAGAGACAGAGACCCAATTTGGAGCAACGAACTGAGCTCTTAAGTTCCAAATGAGGAACTGAAGGAGGGAGAACATGAGCAAGGAAGTCAGGACCTCGAGGTGTGCACCCACCCACTGTGACAGTGGAACTGATCTATTGGGAGCTCACCTAGGCCAGCTGGACTGGGACTGAATAAGCATGGGATGAAACCGGACTTTCTGAACATGGTGGACAATGAAGGCTGATGAGAAGCCAAGGACAATGGCACTAGGTTTCGATCCCAATACATTAACTGGCTTTGTGGGAGCCTAGCCTGTTTGGATGCTCACCTTCCTGGACCTAGATAGAAGTGGGAGGACCTTGGACTTCCTGCAGGCCAGGGAATTTGGACTGCTCTTCAGTACCTCGAGGGAGGGGGAATGGAGTGGGGGAGGGGGAGAGGAGAAGGGAGAGGGGGAGGGGAGTGGCGATGTGTGGGAGGAGGGGGAGGGAAATGGGAAATGGGGAGGAGGCAGAAATTTTAATTTAAAAAGAATAAAATAAAAAAAAAAAGATCTCCTGAGTAAATTGGGAGCATGGGGACCATGAGAGAAATTTGAAGGGGAGGTGAGAGAAAGGGAGGGAAGCAGAGAAAAATGTATAGTTCAATAAAGTCAATAAAAACATTGAAAAAAATTTAAAACATTATTTGCACTGCTCCTATCCCTGTATATGTTTTGTTTCATTGTTTATATGTTCTAGTGCATTTATATGTTCTAGTGCATTTATATGTTCTAGTGCATTTCTTGTAGAATGAAACAATGCCTGAATATAGTAAATGAAGTACACTCTTGACTGTAACTAGGAAACCAAGAAATACTGGAATGTTTTAGAATAACACTGTAATGACATTTGGGGGTTAACAACTGTTACTGTGTAGAATGGAAGAATTAGTTCTACACATGCTACGCTGTCAAAATCTCAGTCTACATAATTCTCCTTTTACATCAATGATTTTAACAACTTAGAACAAAGAAAGCTATATTTTAAATTGATAACATACATTTTTAAACCTGCTAACGATGCATACATGCGTATGTGTAAGAGGGTGCTATGTGTGTCAGCAGCAAATCTTTACAATAAATAACATCATTCAACCGTAGCTGTTAAGTTAAACTTTATGAGCCATTTAAGTTGTGTATAGATTCACTTATTTAATGATTGTTATAGGACTTTGCCTGGACAGTGATATCACATGCCTTCAATCTCAGCATTACAGAGGCAGGCACAGGAGGATCTCTGAGTTTGAGGCCGGCCTGGTGTAAAGAGAGAGTTCTAGGATGGCCAAGGCTACAGAGAGAAATTTTCTCAAAAAAAAAAAAGACATAAAAATATTTTTGGATATAAATATTTATAAATGTGATAGAGCCTTTATAATATGAAAACACAAATTTGGTTATTTTAACTTCTCATTACTTCCTCTCTTTTAGTAATATGAGGAGCTTGTATCAATACTACTCGATTATTTTGGAAACATCTTATTTCATATAGTCATTTAAATCAGAGAATATCTATTGTCTAATCACTCTCTCTTCCTGTTAATATGCTAGATATATAGTCCTACTTTAATAGAATTTGCATTGCTATCTTTCTGTCTGGTAAAAAAACTATCAATTTGATCAAAAATCGATAACCCCTAGTTCTTCTCATCTCTCCTAAAATCTATGCAGAGCGTTCTTTTGTCTCTACAGACTAGTTTCAAAACTCTGATCTCTCTTTGGACGCAGAAACAACATTTAGTTTTTCTGAATTGATCAGAGCCCCAGAATACACCAACCTCCCCATGTGTTACTTGCTATAGGAAGAGAGAGATACTTACTTCTGTAAAGATGAATTTGCTATGGTACTTTTAGAGTGAATATTTAGCAACGCAATTGTGAGAATATATTTTTATGTGTTACTTTCATTAAAATCAATTGTTTATCTGTTTCTTTGTACTTCTCAGAAGACATACCTTTCCCCTTGTCGGGCGTGGTCGACCGGTAGTTAGAATTAACCAGACCAGCTCAAAAACAAGGAATATAATTTTAATAATTGGGAGAAAGAGAAACTCACACGACCGGTATCCAGAGAGAATCACACGCAGCCACGAAAGAGAGAAAACAAGGGGCGGGCACCTGGATCCCCAGGTCCTACTTCCTAGGCCCCCAGCGGCCACACCCTAGTCAAATGTGATGGGCTGAGCTTCCCCATCATCCCCTCTTATTCCCAAGCAGCAGAGTGATTGCCATATCCTAAGAATTAAGAGAACAAGAATGGATCTACTCAATATAATTATATAATTATATCTATATACATATGTATATATATAATATATTATTAGAGAAAAGGAAGTGAATAAACAAAATATCTAAAGGAGGTTAATTAGTAAAATAAGCAATATGGATCACAATAAGTATTAAAAGAAGCTAATGAATAGATAATGATGTGAAATATCCAGAATAGAGGTATTTAGAAAAAGTGACCCAGGAAATTATTGAAATAGGACTCCAATGAAGACAGTCATTGGAAAAGTGGGATGGAAAGAATTCCATGGAGTGATTATGAAGTATCTACATCATAAAAGCAAATTGAACTTTTTTTCTAGGTATAATTTACTTTCCTCAACTAGCATATCTTACTATTGTTGTTTCATAAATGCAAAATGGAAAAAAAAAGCCTATCCTATTAGAATCCACATAAGGGAACAACTGTTGGTGAAGCACACAGAAGCAGATAAAAATCCAAATAAGCCCATACCCCCAATACATTCATTAACTGATCTTCTAATGTAAGGGACTGAGGTACGGCTCTGTTTCTGTAGGGTTTTCTAGGAGGTATTTCAGAAGAGGCAGCATTTGTTCAATCCTGGAAATTATCAAATAGTGAATAAATGGAAATCTGAGCTGATAAATAAAAATAAAAGCCTGACATTAGGATGACTCTCAATGTAAGACACAACAAGACTATTGTGGTTGACCTTTAGGACAAGATGCACAAGAACAGTGGAGGAGATCTAGGAGAAGAATCTTATCTGATTATTACAAGTCCCTGAATTGACTAGCTGGGTAGAGGTCAGTCAGTATGAAAATTAAAAAAAAAAAAAAGTCAAATCAAAATTCTATTCTACTGTTATTTTTTCTTAAATTTCACAAATATGCTTCTTAAAATGCTTCCCTAAAGCCTCTCAATAGCTCTCCTCATCTATTCATAATTTTTTAAAAAATTTTTTTCATTGAAACTTAGAATTTGTAGGGTATTTTTTTTTTTGTTAAAACTAAACATGACTGACTCTGACCTAAGAGGTGTGGAAGCCTAAATATATTTAAATATATTTTTAAAACAATGTGGGCAATCTGGTAAGCTGTAGCAATAGAAACTTTGTTTTCTCCACTCTCCACCTAATTAACCATTGTTCACAGAAAATAAGAATTATCAGGAAGAAATACACTGTCATCAAGTTGATTTCTTTCTCATTTCAGTTGCATTTTTATCATGGAGATTACCAGCGGCAAAGCATGTTGATATGATTTTCAATCACATTTTACTGCCTGGATATTATGGAAGATTTTTGCACTCTCTTTTGAAACTTGAATCACTTCACTAATGAAAAGATTAGTTTGTGACTGATGAATACATTTCAATGGTAAAATATCTGAAAGTTATTTTCTTGGTGCTACAGGGGTTACAAATTATCTAGTCATAATTTAACAGATATTATATCAGGGTTGAAATATCATTAAGGTTGTTCTGACTGATAATTCTGTCACAAATAAAATACTCTTTGAAAGAATAGTAATAAACCTATTTAATTTCTATGCTATATGCTTGAGTTGCTAAATATTACCGGAAATTAAACTGCACAAAGATTTCCACTAATGTTTAATATGAATGAGAATGTACAATACATTGAAAAAGAACACTCAGTGATCTTTCAGCTGAGCCTGAGATTCCAGTGCCAGTATGCTCTGAAGAATAAGTTCCAATAGAATGGTATTTATGCTGCTAGATTGTACATATGGGTCTTGCGGTTATGGATAGAGAGTCTGACCATAAATGTGGCATTTCTGTACACATGAAAGACAGGTTCTCTCCTCAGAAGAAGATGAAACAATCAAAGCTCCTAAAAGATCAAAATAAATTTCCTTAAGTGTGTTTGTATGTGACTATGACATAATTAAAAATAGGCTATAATTATATTTATGGATTATATACATACACATATAGTTTTCTTTATTAATACTGGTTCTTAAAAATCTTTTCAGAGTTTACTGTAATATATAGAAAATAATCAGCTCATGAATATCTTCAGAGTGTATTGTTAAAATCTGGAACAGTAGAGATTGTGGTTCTCCATAGCATCAATGAAACTCTGAGGAGAGACAGATCAATGAGCAAAACTTTAAGTTCTTTGATGTTTAAAGTGTTTATGCTTTGTGTGTTGCACTGACTGGTTTTATGTCAATGCAATCTAGAGTAATCATAGAGGAGGGAGCCTGAATTAAGAAGATGTCTTCATAAGATCCAGCTGTAGGCGAACATGTAGATGTCATTTTCCTAATTAGATGGGGAGAACCCAGTCCGTTATAGGCGGCATCATCCCTTAGCTGGTGGTCCTAGGTTCTATGAGAAAGCAGGCTTAGAAAGCCATGAGGAGCAAGCCAGTAGGCAATACTGCTCCATGGCCTCTGTATCAGCTGCTGGCTTACAGGTCCCTGCCCTGCTTGAGTTTGTGACCTGACTTTCTTCAATGATGAAGAGTAATGTAGAAGTTTAAGGTGAGCAATCCTTTTCCTTCCCAAGTTGTTTAGGCCATGATGCTTTGTCAAAGCAGTAGAAACCCAAACTAAGGCAATTTGGGTCCAGGATAGTGGAGTATTGCTGTGACAGATATGACCATGTTTGGGAAGGATTGTGGAAGGATATTGAAACTTTATTCAAAAACAGCCATTGAGTGTTCAGTGCTTTCTGGGGTGTTTTATGGAAGTTGGACAATAAGAATTTTGAAAGCAATGCAGAAGATGCAGACCTGGCTTTTAGATTCAGAGGGAAGTATAAAGACTCAATTTGGGCCATTTTTTATTTAGAATTAACATTCTGTGGTTCTTGTTAGCTAGATGCTAAAGAATCAGCTGTGAAGATCTGCTCCTTGAACAATAGTGAAACCTTTGCTTTGGTTGGTGGAATACTCTACTAGTTGGCTAGAGCTGAGAAATTAGCTTTGCTTAAGAGGAGATCATTCTTGAGGTGAAATCTTCTGGGAAGTGTTTCCTGCAAGCACACAGAAGTTGTGTTCGAGAGGTAGCTAGCCAAAGTTGTACCTCGGGTTGGCAGCAGAAATTGGTAGTTTGAGAGTCACTGAGGTGGTACTTATTTAGAAGGCATAAAATGGGGATGGAGAGAAGCTTAGATTTGGCAATCTGAGACACCATAGAGGTTATCAATGAAGGTACAGCCTCAATAGCAGCTGAAGATCTGCCCAGTTACAGCAAATATCCCAGCACGTCAGAGATGCCAGTATAGTGGGATGACTGCCAAAAAGAGGAAAAGCCTTGGAATGGAGACTGTCCAAACTTAACAAGCTATGTATGAGTCAGTGGGCAAATGCAGAGAAGTGACCTAAAACACTTGGATGAGCCCAGCCCAGAAGATTGTGACTGAATCCCAGGATCTGGGCAGTGAATTATTTATACAGTTGGACTTGGGATTTACTATGTTCAGATAGTGACTGTGCCCTGGTTCTTCCCTTTTGAAGTGAGAAGGTATTTAATTTAATTTTGATTTTTACAGGAGCCCATAGCTGAAAGATATTGGACTTTTAAAAGAGATTTTATATTTTTTAAAAAATAGAATGCATATTAAAAGATACTTGAGTTTTTAATCTTTCCCTTTTTTTGTTAAGAATTTTTTAATAAAATCTTTTCTCATTTTACATAACTATCCCCATTCTCACTGTCTCCCCTCATCCCAACCCACTCTTCCTCCCACTCCACCCCACATTCCACTCCTTAGAAAGGGTAAAATTTCTTGTGGGGATTTAATAAAGTCTGACACTTCACTTTTATGCAAGACCAAGGCCCTCCATGCTATATCTAGACTGAGCAAGCTAGCATTCGAAAGACAATGTGATGTGCTCCTAGATGACAGTTCTCACCGTAGGGATAAATCATGGTCCCACTGCCAGCGACCACAAAGAGAGTTCATGCCTTAAAATCATCAAAATCCCAGCACAATTCTTCACAAACCTTGAAAGAACAATACTAAACTTCATATGGAAAACAAAAAGGCCAGAATATCCACAAAAACTACAATAAGGGAACTTCCAGAGCCAAAACCATCCCTAACATCAAGCTCTAATACAGAGCAACAGTAATGAAAAGAGCTGGGTATTGGCATAAAAACAGACAGGTGGACCAATGGAATCAAATTAAAGACCCTGATATTGATCCACACACATATGAACACCTAATTTTTTACAAAGAAGTTAAAATTATACAATGAAAAAAAAAACATCTTTAGCAAATGGTCCTGGCATAACTGGATGTCAACATAGAAAAGAATGCAAAACGATCCGTATCTATCCCTATGCACAAAAACTAATTTCAAATGAATCAAAGACCTCAGCATAAGTTCAGCCACACTAAATCTCATTGAAGAGAAAGTTAGAACTAACCTCAAACACACTGACAAATTTATGTTCCTAAATATAACTTCAGTAGCAAAGAAAAAGACACTGAGAGCAACAATTAATAAATTGGACCTCCCAAAACTGAGAAGCTTCTGTAAGGCAAAAGACACAGTTACTAAGTAAAAATGGCAGCCTACAGAATGGGAAAAGATCTTCACTAACCCCACATCAAACAGAGGACTGATTTCAAAATATATGGAGAATTCTGGAAACCTAGACATGAAATTACCAAATAGTGTAATCGAAAAATGGGGTGGAGATCTAATCAGAGAAATCTCAACAGAACAATTACAAATGGTCGAAAGATACTTAGGAAATTGTTCATCATCTTTATCCATAATGGAAATACAAATAAAAGTGACTCTGAGATACTATCTAACACTGATCAGATGGGCTTAAGTCAAAAACACCAATGATAACTTATGCTGGAGAGGATGCAGAGTAAGGAGAACACCCTTCCATTGCTGGTGGGAATACAAGCTTGTACAGCCACTTTGGAAATCAGAGTAGTGGTTGCTGAGAAAATTTGGAATTAATCTACCTCATGGTACAGCAATAACACTCTTTGTCATATAGCCAAAGGATGCAGTCATACCAAAAGGACATTTGCTCAATTGTGTTCATAGCAGCATTATTCCTAATAGCAGAACCTGGAAACAACCTAGATGCCCCTCAACCAAAGAATTGATAAGAAAATGTTGTCCAATTACACAATGGAGTACTACTCAGTGGTAAAAAAAAATATATATATGACACCTTGAAATTTTCATTCAAATGGATGGAGCTAGAAAAAATATCTGGAGTGAGTTTACCCAGACCTAGATAGACAAACACAATATGTACTCAATTCATAAGTGGATATTGAGGTAATGCAAAGGATGACCAGCCTTCAGTCCATGATCCCAGAGAACTCGGTAATAAGGAGAACCTTACGAGAGATGTACATGAATGCCCCTTGGGAAGAAGAAATAGAAAAAAGTCTGAGAAAATTGGAAGGGGGGAAGAAGAAAGGGTGGAAGAGAAGTGAAGGGGAGGATGGGAGGGAGGAGGAGAAAGGGGGAGTGGTATGCTCAAGAAAGGGGAAATACAGTGAGGGAGAAAAAGGAAAAAGATTCCTTCATTGAGGGAGACATTAAAGTCCAGAGAGAGACTGGAGTTTTAATGAATTTGTAAGGACTGTGGGACTTTTTAAAGTTATTGGTTTTTATATTGTGATATTAATATTAACATGCTTCCTTGGTGATAAATGGGAAAAGACTGGTTTTAATTGAATAGTGCTGTATTGTTTGGTTAACAAGGGGTTAGTGGTGATGGTTAGTTTTATGTCAGATTGATTACTAGAGTCGTCAGAGAGGACAGAGCCTGAACTGAAAAAAAATGCTTCCATATTATTCAGCTGTAGTCAAGCTGATAGGACATTTTTTTTTTTTTTGTCAGTAATTTATAGGAAAAAGCTCAGCCCATTACGAGTGGTGTCATTATTGGTCTGATGGTTCTGGGTACTATAAGAAAGCTGGCAGAGCAAGCAATGAGGAACAAGTCAGTAAGCAACACTTTTGTGGCCCTGGCTCCAAGTCTTGTCCTGCTTGAGTTCCTGTACTGACTTCTCTTGATGAGGAACTGTGATCTGGAAACATAAACTAAATAGACCTTTCCCTCTGCAACTTGCCTTGGTCATAGAGCTTCATTGCAGCAATAGAAACAATAAGTAAGATAGATGTTACTAAAATAATTTATAATACTACTAAGAGAAGACATATCTCATCAAAATATATCAAAATAAGAATGCAATAAATTTTTTGCTAAATATTTATTCAGAATTAGAAATTACGATGTGCCAAATGCTACCCAAGTACAATTATGTGTGGTCTTTTTCATCGTAATTATTTTAAAAATATTCCTATTAGGTATTTTACTTTTATTACATTCAAACATGCATATTAGAACAGTGAGGATTTTAACTCTTAAAATAAAATTAAATAACCTAAATATGGTTCCCTTAATAATCACTTTTTAGTAGGCAATTCAGTTTCTATTTGAGAAATAAATAAAAATGGATCTTTAACTAAAGTGATGGCTCAGTGCATAAGAAGAAGTGCTGTTCTTTTTTCTTTCTTCTTTTTTTTTTTTTTTCGGATTTTCGAGACAGGGTTTCTCCGTAGCTTTTGGTTCCTGTCCTGGAACTAGCTCTTGTAGACCAGGCTGGCCTCGAACTCACAGAGATCCGCCTGCCTCTGCCTCCTGAGTGCTGGAATTAAAGGCGTGCGCCACCACCGCCCAGCTGGAAGTGCTGTTCTTATAGAGGATCTGAACGCAGTCTCCAGCTCCATTGTCAACTGGATCACAGCCTATGTAGCTCTATCTCTAGGGAATTTGACAACCTCTTTCTGGACTATTAGGTCATCTGTGCTCACACATGCACATTCAAGCACACACATGGGGTGAGGGGGGACACAATACACACCTCTTAAAGCTGATCTAATAAGATTTAAATGCAAACCATAAATTGTATGTAAATAGGTATTACTACATTTTTATTGTTTTATTGAGCTATATATATTTCTTCACTCCCCTCCCTTTCTCCTCTCTCCCTTTTTACCCTCTCCCATGATCTCCATGTTCCTAATTTACTCAGGAGATCTTGTCTTTTTATACTTTCCATGTAGATTTGATCTATGTATGTCTCTCTTATGGTCTTCTTTGTTTTCTAGGTTCTCTGGGTTGTGAATTGTAGGCAGTTTTTTTTTTCTTTGCTTTATGTCTAGAAGCCACTTATTAGTGAGTACATATTATATTACTACCTTTAAATATCAAAAGTGTATGCCATTCTGGGCTATTGATTTTGCCACAATGCTTTGTAATAGTGATGGAAGAAACTACTACACTATAGAATAAAAAAGATGAATCAACACTATTCTTAGCACTTTATACCCAAAATTTTATCCCATTTTCAAATGTACTACCTTTTTTATTCAGATGTAAGCAATTATCTCAATAATCCACTTATGTCTAATTTTCTGGTCGCCCCTAGGATACACCTCATTTCTGCAGTTTCTACATCACCATCACACAGGGTGGCAACATGTAAATCAGTATCAGTCCTTACAGTTTGAAATTAGCTACATAAATTCTAAATACCATTTCCATAAGCTTTCAACTATGAAGGATCTTCTCTGAAAATAAGAGAAACAAGTACTACAGTTAATATTTGGGACACCCAATAGGTTTCTCCTGATTTTCTGCACCATCAACAGCAAAACTACTTAGTACACATTTTATTCTCCCTGCTCTATGACACATTTATGCTTTAAGTTGGTTGTCACAATGTCACAGCAAATGTTTGTCTGGAATGACAGCAGGGGAACCTACATGTGCTCAAACTAGGCCTTCTAAATGTGTGTGACAGTTGTGTGGCTGGGGCAGTATGTGGGGCTACAGACAGTGGGACCAGGATTTATCCCTAGTGCTAGAATTGGCTTTTTGGAACAGAATTTATCCCTAGTGCTAGAATTGTCTTTGGAGGGATGCCTTACTCAACCCAACTATGGGAGGCGAGGGCATTGCCCCTGCCTCAAAATGATGTGCCAGACTTTGTTGATTCCCCATGGAAGGAATACTTACTCTCTGAGGAGTGGGTGGGGGAGGGGTGGGGGGAGCTGGGGAGAGCAATAGGAGGGGAGGGAGAAGGAACCAGAATTGGTATGTAAAATGAGAAAAGATTGTTTTTGTAATAAATGAATAAATAAATAAGAGATCTCAAAACAAAGTAAAAGTCACTGTCAACTGGAGTTATCTAGGACAGAATATGCATTAAACAACATACACAGAATTTGATTATGTCAGTAAATAACCAACCTGGCTTATCCAATCAGAAGAAGGAAAGACATCAATCATACTTAAAAAATATGGTAAACTGTGAAACATTTCTTATATCTGCAATCTCTATCTAATAGTATACAACTGTCAGAAAACATAGCTATAAAATAAAGATGTATTATGATAGGAAAGCAGTGCTGACAGGGCTAGTTCTGTGTTAATATATGCCACTTTTCTTAGTAATCTCCATCATGCATCGGATATAATCTCAAATTTGTCTTTGACTAAAATCATTACTAAATGATTCGAGTGTTTTATTATATGTTTCTGAATAAGAAATTATTTTGAACTAATGACAAAATGCTTTGTGGTGCTATTTAACTATGTATTTTCAGAGGTCAAATATTAATGTTATTTCCTAAATGAAAAACACTAGTGTGAGCATTAAAAATTAATGAACTATTCTTAACCAGATGCTAATACTCATAAAAACATTTTCCCTGGAGTCTGGAATATTGTGAACCTACAATACAAAGACTATCTTAGAAAACCATATAAGAAATAAAGGAAATGAAATGAAGTTTCTTTGGATTATGAACTTTAAAAAGGATTTTAATCAAATAGTGCAATTGGATGTGTCTGACGTGTCTGTGGTATTTCCCAATCAAACACCTACAGATTCTTTACGAGCTCTTCCATTTAAGCAGCATGTCCTCTTTCAAAAGAATTACCTCATGTATAGTCACCAGTCCACACACCACAGTGACTTGGGTTGCACTATGAATCCAAGATCAAAGAATCAACAGCTTCACTTAGAACCTGTGTCTGAAGCACCTGTATGGACCGAGCAGGTTTTTGACAATAAAAAAAAATTATTTTGGGGGAATGTTGGTGTAATTACACAAAATAGGGAATGAAGATAATTGATTATACAATATCTAAATGATACTTGCTGTTATTTTTGGCAATGTAATGGAGGCTGAAATGCCTCAAATTTCTTCCATATCCATAAAGAACAAAAGGTAAACAGATGTGTGCGAGTTAGCCAATTCACTTCCCCATTGCAATGAAATGGAATTTAAAGACTGATTATATATTCACAACCATGGAATTATGTTTTTAATATATGAATCGACAAATAATTTTAAGAACGTACAACAAAAATTGCACATCTTGTCATAACAGTCTTGTAAAACATTCTAAGAAACTGCACAATGTAGTGCATAAAAATAAAGACACTTATTATTATCAAATAAACTGATATGCATAAAAGTTAAAACATGGGTTTTTAAAACTAATAGCTTTTACAAAATGTAAAAACAAATAGATAAGAAAAACTGCATGATTTACAAAAGACAAATTATACTGAAATATACAGGCATGAAACAATCTTGATACTATCATTTATATATTTATTTATTTTTATAGCTTTGGAACAGAAGATAACCACATTTTTCTATATTGTGTCAGAGTACATACAAAGAAGGTATTAATCATACAGAAATAGCACATATAACAAGTTAATTTAAACTGTAATGATAGCTTTTAAATTTTCCCAGATAGTAAGTTTTATGGACATGCAAGTAATTTCACAGATTCACACATATGAGATTGTATTAACATTTTACAATTGTGCAATTGGACTGTTGAGAACATTTACTCAAAACTTGGCAAGACAATCATAAATATGATTTCTTAAAGTATGTATATTTTAATTTCAATCTTACAAGTATATAATCAGTTGAGGGGCATGTATATTGTTTCCAGGTTCTGGCTATCTGGTTATTATGAATATTGGTGCTATGAACATAGTTGAGAACATATCCTTGTGGTGTTAGCGTGTATCTTTTGGATATATGACCAAGGGTGGTACAGCTGGGTCTTAAGGTAGATTGATACCCAAATTTCTGAGATATCGCCTTACTAATTTGCAAAACAGCTGTAGAAGATTGCATTCTCACCAGCAATGGAACAGTGTTCACCTTCTTCCACATCCTCTTTAGTTTGAACTATCATCAGTGTTTTTGATCTTGGCCATACTGACAGGTATAAGATGGTATCTCAGAGTTGTTTTGATTTGCATTTCTCTGATGGCTAAGGATGTTGAGCATTTTCTTCAGTGTCTTTTGGCCATTTGAGATTCCTCATTAAGAGTTCTCTATTTGGGTCTGTACCCCTTTTTATTAAATTATTTGTTCTTTTCATGTCTAGTTGTTGAGTTCTTTATAAATTTTGGTGATCAGTCCTCTGTCAGATGTGGGGTTGTTGAAGATCTATTTCCTTTCTGTAGGCTAACCATTTTGTCTTGTTGACTGTGTCCTTTGTTTTACAGAAACTTCTCAGTTTCAGAAGGTCCCATTTAGTATTTGTTGCTCTGTGTCTGTCCTACTGTGATTATATTTAGGAGTGGTCTCCTGTGCCTATGTCTTCAATATTACTTGTGACTTTGTCTTCTATAAGGTTCATTGTGGTTTGTTTTATGTTGATGTCTTTTATTCATTCGTATTTGATCTTTGTGCATGTTTATAGATATGTAAGAAAAATGTAGTACATTTAAACAGCACTTAAAAAAATAAAAAGAATGGAATCTTTAAATTTTCAGGTAAATGAATGAATCTAGAAAAGCCCATACTGAGTGAGTTAACCCAGACTCAAAAAGACAAATATAATATGCAATCACTCATAGGTGACTTTTATACATAAAGAAAAGAATAACCAGCCTTCAGTCCACAAGCTCAGAGAACCTAAAAATAAAAAGGATCCTAAGAGAGAAATACATGGAGCCTAGAAAGGAGAAAAAGACAAGTTTTCCTGAGTAAATTGGGAGTGTGGGTGGTGATGAGGAGAGGGTTGAAGGGGAAAGGAGAGGGAGAAAGGGGAGGGAGGAAATATATAACTTAATTAAAAACAATAAAGTATAAAAAATCAGTAAAAAACAAAAACATAAATTAGGTTTAATACAGTGGTATGTCACAAATGCATACAAAGATAGACAAAATATGGTTGTAGAAAAGCATTTTGTCAACAATTGTTAAAATGTCATGAAAATTAAAAATATAGACTACTAATTGATATCACCATGTTCTATCACATTTTTAGAAAAAGTGATGACTTAACTTTTGAGAATTTAATTAGATAATTTTCCACTTCTCATTGAAAAACTTTTAGCCATCTTTACTCTTTCTCACATTCATGACCTTTTTTATTAATTGTTGTTATAATAAATATATAAGTACAAGATGGGTGAACATGGAAAAGTCAAGAATGTGTCAACCCTAGACAAAGTATTTACAGTCATCTAACAAATGTTGAGAGCAAGAGAAATAGTCTTCCCTAGAGAATAGCACACTGATTGCTACCCAATATCAAATGGTCAGTCCTGAAAACATATCTTTCAATGTCATCATCACCTGTCCTTTTACTGTCTAGCAATTGACTGTTCAACTTTTTATTAGACCAATCAGGTACTTTAGACAAGAAGGGTCAAACAGCAACACATCTTTACATAGTTACATAAATGTAACACATATTTCCATAGTTAATAAAATATAGCATAAAGAAATGTAACACATATTTACATAGGTGAGTAATATTGCACAATAGATCAGTGCTTAAAGATATATTTGATAATAGAAGTGTAAGATCCAGTGTGAAGGTCAAGAGCTTCAAAATGACTATTAAAACTTTATAGAAGTTTATCGACTCGTACAGACTTTGAGTCTGATTATTTTTGTTATGCCATGTTTGTTTGTCTTGTTTTTGTTTTTTCCAAAGTTTTTTTATAAAAAAGGTTTAATTAAAAAATAATTTTGAAACATTAATCATGATAGAGCTGCTATTGAACCAATGTAGTTGTCCATTAGAGAGGAACAGATAAAAAAATGTTTTCAGCCACAAAGAAAGAGAAATTATGCCATTTGCATTAAAATAGATGTAACTGGAGAAAGTAACACTGAATGAATCAAGTCAGTGTCAGAAAAACCAACATCATCTATTCCATTCTCTCTTATTGTTGGTTCCTAGATTTTCTATAGGTATATGAATTATGTACACACACACACATGATACAGAATTGGAAAGCTCTCTAAGTGTACAGTTGAAGAGACAGGAAACTGAAGAAGATATGAAACAGAAGAAGATATGCGGGAGAATACATTCAAGATTCATTTGACTGGTATAATTGGACTTAAGACTCTAGCTGATATTTTCTATATGTTTTGAACCCTAAGATTACAATGTCAATGATGTAGAGTCATTTGTGGAATAAATTACTCTGAAGTAACAAGACCTAGATGTAAAGGGGTAAGTGCTGTAGGATGATCTCTCATTGGTTAATAATAAAAGATGTTTGACCAATATGCAGGCAGGATAAGTTTAAGTGGAATAATCA
This sequence comes from Chionomys nivalis, assembly GCF_950005125.1. Classification (NCBI taxonomy): domain Eukaryota; kingdom Metazoa; phylum Chordata; class Mammalia; order Rodentia; family Cricetidae; genus Chionomys; species Chionomys nivalis. Next base: position 22,396,257 of record NC_080092.1, read on the forward strand.
AGCTGAGAACTCAGATGAAGAGTTGGAGTCCAGACAAATGCCAGTCAACCATGAACAAGCAGAATGTATTGAAAATAAAATACAAAGCCTTGAGTCATGTGACAAAGCAGAGATAGAAATATTTCTTAATTTAAATGTAAGGATTAGCTAGAAATAAGCCTGAGCTATTGGTTGAGCATTAATAATTAGATTAAGCCTCAGAGTGATTATTTGGAAGTGGCTATTTGACAGAGTAGCACAGAGAAACCTTCATTTACATATACCTTCATGGGAGAAAGGCTTTATACCCTATAGATTGCTTTTGATTTCTCCTCCCATGGTGAAACAACCATCCTATCCTTAATTTAAAAAGAGTCCTGTCATCTTAGGTACAAAGATAATTGAGAATAGGCCTTTCTGTGCCAATGAAGAGCCCCTAAGTCCAAGGCAGTTGTTGCAGGTGGATAATGAAATTCTACAAGTGATTTCTTCAAGCACATAATGCAAAAGAAAGGAAATATGATTTGCACTGGAAATTGGTAAGACATGGGAGACATGATTAGCTCAAGCTTTCATGCTTTCTATTCCCTCTTAACATGTTTATCTGCTTATCAAGCTTTGTAATTAGTGCTAATGATGGAACAATTGAATGACTAAGAACTTCTTGACATAACATTTATATGAGAAATCTTAGGAAGCACACGTATCTAATATGTAGGATTAATCAAAACAACAAAACACCACTGAGGGGTTTTATATATCTTTTAAACAAATTACCCTTAGGTAATATTTGAGAATAGAAAATGAGCTCTTAGGAGACTTATTGCATAATCTTTGATTTTTATTTGTATAAATATAAGATTTAATACAGTTTTACTATGTTTCAAAAATATAGCAAATGGGATAAAATATCTATTATATTCATTCAAATTTTATTTGAAATTATATTACACATGTAATAAACAGAAAAGAAACAATGAAAACTGGACACAGAGACTTTGAAATTTGTCCTGAATTTATCATATCAGACAACAGATTAGTAGATTCTAACTAACAGATTAGTATATTATAACTAACAGATTAGTAATTCTAGCATAATTCTAGCATTCGAAATAGGTATTAGGAAAACCAAAAAACTTTGTATTCCTAATTATTTAAAAAAGTTTAATTAATGTCTCTTCACTCAAGAACAATATAACAACTCAGTAACATTAACACATAAGTAAATTTAATAAAAGAAAGAGAAACAATTATATTAAAAATATAATTGAAGGGGCTGGAGAGGTGGCTCAGAGGTTAAGAGCACTGGCTGCTCTTCCAGAGGTCCTGAGTTCAATTCCCAGCAACCACATGGTGGCTCACAACCATCTGTACTGAGATCTGGCACTCTCTTCTGGCGTGCGGGCACACATGGAGGCAGAATGTTGTATACATAATAAATAAATCTTTAAAAACAATATATATATATATATATATATATATATATTTGAAATGTGACACAGAAAATGATAATATTAGTATTTGGTCTTCAAATTCAGTTAGAAAGCTTCAAGAAAATATTGTTCTATGTTCTGTTTAGTGTTCTTTGTAAAGTCAATATTCATGGTAACTTCCTCAAGTTTAATAATTCTCCTAGTTTATTTCAAGAGTTGCAAACTATGGCCTAAGGATCATGTCTGGCTTACCACCTGTTTTATGATTAAATATTCTTGGAATGCAGCCACACACAATTATATGTTTGTCATTCTTGAATACTTTTCCCTCCCTTCGTGGGCAAGGTCAAATAGTTTCTACAGTGACTGTCTGACCCGAAAGCCTGACAGTCTGATTATTACGGAAATTTCCCAAGCCCCAATCTATTTTCAAGTTGATAATCACATCATAGCAGTATTCGATGAACAATGGATAAACTACAGATTTCACATTAACCTGGGATTCATAAATATAACATTTTATAAAATCAAGAAATCATACTTGAAAAACTTAGAAATGAAAGAGGTATTAAGTAAAACATCACATTGCTGACTGAACCACCAAATATTTCAATAAGGGATAAAGCACAGTGCACCAGACCAATATCAGAAATGACAATTGGTCTCTTGTTTATTATTGTGCTTGCAGTGTGGCAAGAATTTTGAATCTGTTCTTGGCTTCAAAATAAGAAAAAAAATGTTTTTGTAGAACTATAGAAATGTGTTGATAGGATCGTGCTTTCTCCAACTGAAAAAATATTTCTTCAGAGAATGCTACAAAGCTATTTTCTCAAAACTGAAGTACTTCTGGATGCAAGATTAAAGGAATGAAAGGCGCCTGAAAAAACTCAGAAACTTCATGAAATTTATAGACATAGGGAAGTCATGAGGCTTATAAGGTATACAAAGCCAGAAACAATTGTTATACAATGCGTTCTTCAGAGTATGGAAACCTTGTTGAAACTGTCCTGAAGTTGGGCAAGGAGGACCAGGAATACAATTTAGAGGTAATAATATGTAAACTAGGATGGTAATTTTCAGTGATGTTGCTGTCATTAGGTCACTCATGATCTGTAAGGAAACATTACTGATACTCCTGTAAGTAAGCCCCATAAATGTATTTGTACAATTAATCTCGATATTGATGGGTCTTTTATTTGCTCGGCTATAGATATCATACTTGTACATTTTAACCTGCTTTATGAAGTCATGAAACATTCGAATTAGATCCAACAGCTTATTACCAGTCTCATCTCACCATAATTGCATCATGTTATGGATTATATCACGAGAAAACATTTGATTTCCAAAAAGTAATTTAATAATCAACAAATGCACATATATGAAGTCTTGCCTTGGGCTCTTCAGAATTTAATTAAAAGGAAAGTGTTACTTCTATAAAAACTACCTGATAAATGTCCCCACATACGGGGAATTCTCGACGTAGTGCAGACTACTTGGTATTTTAGTTATAAAACACTGAAAAGAGTGATATCCCAAACCATATGTGATATGCTGTAATAATTAGGCAGAACCCATAATTATTATTTAAAAATACACCTACATGTATATATCTATTTTCTGGCTTGAATTTAGGCAATATTTCAGTTTTAATTTTTAATAGTTTCACTGAGTTACTTAATTTAATAGCGAAACCTAATCGTGATAGAGCCCTGCATGCATAGGCACCTGTATGTGTGTGTATGCACCTGGAATGTAGGATAAATTCCCAGACAAATTTCAAGAAAGGACCATTGTCTTTGGCCTAATAGAAACAAATCTCCATGGAGCAATTCTTCTCTATCACCTCCGTGCTGTGTGTTCTACATTCTCTTTTTTTTTACCCCCTTACAGTTATTACTCTTGGAAACTTGTAAATAGGACTTTATTCATAACTATCACTCTGAGAGTTACTGAGGAAAGGACAATCCCTCTCCCAAAAAAAGAATTAGTCAATCAGTGAATGGTCTTGATATGCCTAGGGAAGCACCTGACTTAACTTACATGGGTTGTGTGAAGTTGGTATGTGCAATTTAAACACAGTTACCAATGCCTTTCCTTGGTTAAAGTCTTATTGGTTTCAGTGTATGTAGATTTATTTATCCCTTAAATAAAAAGCAAATGGACAGTGAAGCAAGGTTATACCTTTGGTTAAAGTAATCAATGATGGTAGTAGGTACTGGCTTTTAAAAATTTATAACTGATAGTTATTTTGCATATGCAATAGACCTCTATTTGAATGATGCAAAAGAAAAGTGCATAAAATAGTAATATTTGAACTTAAGTTTAACTGCAATTGACACCAATATGTTATAATGTTGTTTGTTAAACTCGATATTTTGTATCTTGATATACTTCTACAAAAATATGTATTTAATCTCACCATTTTTGGATAATATAGTGCATATTTAATGCCTCCCAAAATTAAGGATTTCAAGCATTCCATGATGAATAAAATCTGCATCTATTTACCCAACAATCTTGGTCAGTCGGTGACTCTGTGGCTAGTCTTTATTGTGAGTTGACTTAAATAACAATAAAAATTAAACTTATATTTAATATAAATTGTAAAGATAGAAGAACTCAATAAAAGTGAACATAAAACCCTCAAATTTCTTGATCATGAGTAAATGACCCACCCACAACACTTCATTACACAATGTATTTCATCTAAAAATTTAATATTAGGAAAAATCCATAATTCATCTCAGAAATTGATTCTGCTCATATATATATATATATATATATATATGCAAGAAGTATGTAAAACTTGCAACTTGCATATGTTCACATGATTTGTTATAGGAATTATTAAAAATAAATCCATAGTCACATCTGGAGTTTGGTCAATTCTCCTAGACTACATCCACATTTGTAGTAACTAAGTCATCCTTCATATCAATATTTCTTTTAATATTTTTGTATTTTATTACCTATCTTACACCCAATTACAGCAGATTAATTTATTAAAGACGTATTTGAACCTGCAGAAACATTTACAAGCTTACAAAAAATAGATGGTTATTTGACCATAAATGAAGAAAGCAAGCAAAAGTAAGATGTAACAAGTAGAATGGATAGGGAAAAGGTCATGAATTGATACACACAGCCAATGAGCTGGATCTCATCCAAACACTTTTATTTGATCTCTACAGTAATATATATATATATATGTATGTATATGCATTTATATGTATATAAAGGAAAAAACTTCAAAATATCAAAAAATTCTGTATGTCTTCCACTAAAGGTTGGAAAACATGCAATACACCCTACATAGTTTGGTCTTAAAAATCTGACTGAAGCAATAAGGGAACGGAGAAAGAAAAGACACACAGACACATACTTTAAAAAGTTGCAGTTAGATGGACCATGCTCACTCTGATGTAGTAAGAATAACGCATATCCTCAGTGTGTTATTATTTATGATGTAGAATACAGAAGTCAGCTAGCCTTCATAGGAGGTCTCTCCGCTTCAGTCAGCCCAAGGAAGCTGTACTTGCTAGTTTGTTAATTTTCTGACACAATGAAAATAATCTGTAAAAACTCTTTATTTTGATCAGAGAAAGGCTTAACCCTGCTCAGAGACTCACTCAGACGAAGACTTTCCATGGATCTGAGGCAGCAGTTTTTGTAAAGAAGAGACTCAGGACTTTATTAACTCCTTCAATATTATGCCAGTGATTACGTCACGACCTGTACATGTGAAGTTCAGATTTACTTTGCTTCATGGAAAACATCATTTTGTGCCTCGTATTGCTTTTGGTGAGGAATAATACTTCAGCTGCTAATGCTTATCACAGTCTGTGTTTCTGAGACTAAATTGTGTCATCTACAAACATTTATGCTTCTGAGTTGGCTTTTATTCAACAAAAATAATGTCTTTCTTTTTTAATTTTTTATTTGATTTTTTAAAATTTATTTTACATACCAAACAGTTTACTTTCCATCTTCTCCTCCAGTCCTCTCCGTCCCTTTCCCATCTACCCACCTTCCCATCCATTCCTCCTCCATCTCCATTCAGAAAGACACAGGCCTCTCAGGAGCTTGCACACCAACTTGAGCCAGGAACAAACTCCTCCCCTTGTAATTGGGGTAATGTAATCTCTCATGGGGAACAGGTTATCAAAAGGCAGCTAAATGCCAGGGAGTATCTTTATTTGAAAAGAGCTCACAGTGCTAAAGGGCTCACAGTTACAAAGCCATACAAAGGTATAACACATTTACTCCTTGCTAAGTATAGGAGGGTTTTATAAATGTGAGAATTTGAGAAAGTCATTACAGTTCCTATGAAGATTCATTCTCGTGTGGTAATTTAAAACTAAATTAGGAGCCAGATGTAGTGACACAGGCCTTTAATTCCGGTACTCAGAAGTCAGAGGCAGTTGGATTTCTGAGTTCAAAGATAGCCTGGTTTACAAAGCAAGAGCAAGTTCCAGGCCAGCCAGAGATACACAGAGAAACCCTGCTAAAAAAACAAAAAACAAACAAAACTAAATTAGTAGTAAGATATGATATAATTCATGGATACATTACTTTACTTGGGCTCAAATACTTGCCTGGCCAGGCATATAGCACAACACACCTTCTCGAAAAACCAAAAAAAATAAACAAATAAATAAAATAAATGTAATGCTCTGTGCTGAGATCTCTTAACTGTTAAAATGATCTAAGTTTGCTTATTGTTGGGGAAATTTTCAATGTATTAACTGAGAATCAAAGACATTTCCAATTGGAAAACAGTATGGTAAATGGCAAAGAAAGTCAAGAGAATCAAGAAAACAGACTGTCAAGTGTCAGTCAAACTGAGCAAGCCACAGTAAGACACTCTACTTAGCAGTTTTGAAAATGTGCTCTAGAAGGCAATGATTAGTGAAGGATGCCGGAAACTATACCAGGAGGCAAAATGCTTACAGATGTAAAAGGTTGAAAAAATAAGGGAGTAAAAAGATAAGCTAACTGTGCCAGGTGCTATCATGGATATCATGTGGAAGATGAGAGCCACATACAAGTTATTACATAACCTAGCTTAAGCTGATGAAGAAGACAAACCCAGAAAATATAGAATATTCATCACTTGGGATGATATTTTTTTTTCCTAAGCCAAAATTAAACTTTCATAGAGATAAACATTTATGACAATTAAGGCTACAGCCTGAAGCATTTTGGCTCACAAACTAAGTGCCTTGGTTAATGAGCAAAGATTTCCATTCCTTTGCATGCATAAATACTAGGAACAGAATTCATCATTCACTAAATTGTTTCTTTTTCCCCTCGCACTTCACCAGTGTTTGCCTCAATTGTCATTTAACTGTGCTAAATAATGCATTGTCTTCCCTGTTGTATTAAGCTATTCCTATCGAGGCAAAAGATTTTCTGATTTCTACATGCCAGTGAATTTTGGCAGTAACAAATGGTGTCTCTCTTTTGCCTGTTGAAAGTAGCTTAAATTATATTTTACATACCCATTTAAAGGATCATTAGTTAAGTTAATATCCTTGTTTTCAGGAGTGACAAGAACTTTGTGAAGTATAGTTTAACTAAACACTACAATATTCTTTAATATTCCAGCAGTTAATAATTTTTATAATTCAATGCAACTTTTAAGAGAACCTTTATTGTGTAGTGATACTTTCATTCTTGAGAAGTTTACAAACAGCAACTAATAACCACAATGATTTTAAAATGAAGAACTTGGTTTTAACAACAGTGATAGATTGGAAGGAAGTTGTTCTGTACCCTGAGCAGCAGCCAGTTTTATACTAAGTTTTATTTAGTTAGGCTTAGGTTTACATGGATATGTGCTGCCTGTAATCACAGAGCAAACATTAAACAAAAGAGACATGGTCGCCTTTGGTTAAGAGATGTACCTAAATGACACTGTGTCACTGGAGAGTAGATGATGCTGATTTGTTTATATTGAGGCAGAGCTAGCATCTCATGATTCATAACACTTTTCTTTAATTGTATAGAAGTACACTATGCTGTTGAAATGATAGAATTGTCAGTCCTGGAACTTTAGCTGACTGATGGGCTCCAGCGAAGGAATTTAAAGTTCACGCTGCAGCCAAAGTTTTGTACTGATAGAGAATTATCAACTCGATTTTGTTTACTGGTTTCTCTATTATTTGTCTCTAAAACATGGATTTTCCTAGATATGAAAGAATATGTCTGTGTATGAAATAAAGAAGTTATTTGCCAGAGTCCCATGACATGTATGCATTTCACTAAGTAAAGATAAATTAAGTAAGCTTTCCTCTTGACTTAAGACAATTTGTGCCATGAGAAATGAAAGTATTAAATCCATATAGCTGAAAATGAGTATGACATCAGCAATTAATATTTAAAAATTTCAGTTTATCTTTCATGTTGTATGAAGCACAAATTAAAACCGAAGGTCAATCTAGAATTGTATGTATCTTGGATGGTTCTATTTTTCAGCAGGAAGCTATCATATTTAGTAGTTCAGAAGTAGTATCATTATTTCCTAGTTGTGATTTTGCAAAAAATCTTCCTGCCATATTGGTATGTAGGGCACTAATAGATTCACAAAAGAAGTATAACAGGACAGATCTGATGTATTACAGTATGTAAAGTTAAAGAGCAATTTGAGACAGGGTAGAAATAATTCACTTAGAATTTTAGTGCAAAAGGGAAAAAGATATTACCAGCAAGTTGGGCTTAATATTTAAATACCTCATATTTTAAACAATAGAGGTTAGCTCTGAACAGCATCTAAACAATTTTACTTTCCTTATGACTATCCCTTAGTTAAAAGGATGTCCCACAGTATCGTAGGCATTGCATTGTCAGAACTATTTGACTAACTGATTTGGTGCCATTTTCTCTAAATTATCTCAAATACCTTACCAGAACTTTTTCTGGAATTAGATTCAGCATTTTTGTCTATACTTTTTCCAGAATGAAAATTTTTTATGTGTCAATCTGTCTAAAGTGATTTTGGAGAAGACTTATTTATAAAGAGTATATAAATTTATAAACAGAACTGATACTGTTTTAAGATGGAGAAGGGAAATGAAGAGCAGAAAGCAGTGACTGTGTTGAGCATGAGAAACAAGCTGCATTAACTGTGTTTCATACATCGTTTCACCCGTGATCTGAAATAAAGACACAAAGCCTGCTAATATCAATTAACTTCAGGAACTAGGTTTGAAGATGTTCTTAAAAAATGCCAAAAAAGAGAGAAACATTATGCTGTGTAGTATAGAACAGACTATTGGCCTTTGATCACAACACTCTGGAATAAGAGGCAGGCAGACAGATTTCTGGGAGTTCTAGATCAATCTGGTGTACAAAAAGAGTTCAAGGACAGCCAGGAATATACAAAGAAATTGCTTCTCTAGATATACCGTAACAAAATAAATAAACAGATAAACAAACAAGCTGAATAAGGATTTTGTGTCCAAATCTTGCAAACATTTTAGAAATGAAAACTGGCTTGAGATCTAGCCATGTGCTCAATAATTAGCGAACCCAACACTTTATATCAAAGCCAATTTGGAGAGCCATATATCTGTCTGCCTACGGGCCATCTTTAACCGCTTTACTATAGCTGCACTATTTCCCCTCAAAATGGAAAGAAGTTTCATGCTACAAATGTTTATGGTGTTCAGAAATATAAAGACCATCAATATCACTTTTTGAAGTAAGTTTAAATTTTCTTCCATTTTAGTTGGTAGTACTGAGATGAAACTCTCTTTTGTATGCCCTGATGTAAATGTTAACACGAGAACATGTCTGCACGAGATGTGTTCTGAATGAGTCTGAATCATGGAAGCTATGTGGAGAGGTTCATGAGTTCTACACAGAGAGATTTTTCCTTAACAACTATACTGATTCAGAAATCCAATGAGAAAAAACATGGCGGCCAAGTACTTTTTACAACCAGACATGTTAAAGAGCTAAATGCACATTTAACTCTGCTGTTACTGACCATTAAATTTATCTTCATATTTGATATTTCCTTGACATCTTTGAAAATAACATTATCTTGTTCACCATAGACTTACTGTTTCAAAACTGAGATAATCAATGGCATTGGGTTGGAATTAAGTAGGACTACCATTTTAAATATTTAAATGTATTCTTTGTGTGGTGCTTATTTTTACTCAAGTTTTTACTCATGTTCTTATGTTTTCTAAAGCTTTAAGTTTTGTATTTTCTACTATGTTAAGCACTGCACTAAACACTTCCAAAGGAGAAAATATATATTCAAATTTGTAGTGCAGGTATGTTTGTATAAACATGAATTATGTTCAAAGAAAAAATTGTGTCTGTTGTAGAAGGGAAATAGGCTAACACAGAAATATCTTTAATTTGTTAGCATATTACCTCTGTTTATACTCTCAATGTCATTTTGAAATTTAATCTTTTTCTCTAATATTGTGACACATAAAAGATTATAATTGCTTAATTATTTGCGCAATATGGCAAATACATATTTTACACATAATCAACCGAGATGTTATGTGGGATAAAATGTTTTCACTATGTGTTTGTTCTGAACAAATGTGCTTATATCTAAATGGATTCTGCTTTGCTGAAAGAGAAAGGAATTATATGTATGGGTGCTAAACTGGATTTACATTTTCGATATTTCTATGTGTAACCAACCATATCCATACTAAACAAGCCATCAGGTTACAGGTTATGTCTACTGCTAGTTAGTAGCAGCAATATTAATTTTTCTTCTCTGACAACATGTCAATTCCCACTATGAGATTAAAACCTGTGTAATTTTAAAAAGGTACTTGTCCAATTCTGGTATGCATGACTAGTCATATCAGAATTGTTAAATAGTACTCCTGTAGAAAGCCTGAAGCGTAAGAGTAGAGGGAATCCTGTGTGTGGTTTCTTCTGCCTTCTGTCTGATAGACTCCACAGCTTTCAAACTCACCTTGGCTTGCTTTTTTCTTCATCACAGTCAGAAAAGTTATGTAAATTTGCTGTGGGTCCTTTTGATTTCAATTAATAACATTATTAATACATAGAATTTTTAACCTAGTAAGATTTACTTCCAGCACTATATCCTCTGACTTAAAAGTTAGTCTATCTTCTGTTACCACAGTCTTGCAGCACTCAAGATTAGCCATAGGATTCTTCTGTTGTGCTTTGAATACCCTCAGGCTCAGACAATGGTAAATATTTCCTTTATGATATTATTCCTGCATGTGTGTGATGTCTTTTGAGATACTCTAATTAGAAATGTATCAACCAAATTCATTTTCTTAATAAAATCAGTTTCTGCCTTTGCTGATATTCTACATTGTTAATTTATGATTGAATTTTAATATTTTTCCAGAATAAGTTTTTTTTAGGTTTAAGTAATAATTTCTTTAATAACTGTGTTCGGGATGTATTAAAAACAAACAAAAATGAGAAAATTGGAAGATTGAAAGATTTAAAATATTACATAACAGATTTCTATTATCTTTCCATACATCTCTAAACTGCTCATGGTGAAACCCACAATTTTTTGTAGTTTATATTTTTAATATTTTGTACTTTTTGTAATTAAAAATATGTAACTTATCTTGAGATTTCTTTGTTTTTTAGATGAGTAAGTGTGGTTAGCAAATCAAGTCTTGAGGTATATTTTCAGTTATCTTTCTAATTGTGTAGTTTTATTTTTGTTTTAGTGAACACATTCTGTATTAAATAATAGCCTTCACTAACTGGTTTTTTTGGTTGTCAGTGCTTTGTTTTGATACAGAGTGTAATCTATCTTGAAAGGCATTTTGTCTCTTAAAACAAAGATGAATGTATTGAAAGATATTTTGAGAGTATTGTGTTTTAGATGTCATTGTTTTGGCCTTTGGGAATTTCATCTTTACTCAAAAGAATATAATTATAACCACTCTTCCTCCATTTTGTACCCTCCTAGTTACCTTACTAGTTTACCTCCTAATTTCATATGTTTTTTTTTTGTTTGTTTGCTTTTCATAACTCAATAAGCCCATTTAATTGTGCCCACATGTCCATGGGTATGAAGTCATCCAACTGGATAATGTAGTAGTGGTGAATGAGGAATTGATTCCAGGTCCTCTTGTATGCTAGTCAGTAACTGGTGAAATCTCCTACATCCGTGAGTTAATGTAGTTTCTGTTGTTGTCATCATATATTCTGCAATATCATCAGAACAAGCTGAATAATACAAGCATTCACACAACAGAGGCACATTTAGTATAGTTTGTTTATCTTAAAGCTAATACAATTAGAATATTACTTTTAGATATTCCATAATATATATGGCTTATAGATGAAAATAATTACATTCACACTTGTACAATTAAATGTCATTCCAGTAATAACTGCAATAATCTTGAAGTTTCAAAACATATGGAAACAGTTCTTTGGAAGCTTCAATCCTAACACTTATCTTTCAAAATCTGAGCTTGGTAAGAAAAGCTAAAACTTCCTAAATTAATATTCTTAGCTTTTTCCCGAGATGCACAAGAAAAGGAAAATGTGATACAATGGACTTGAGAAATGATACCAGAATAAATGGCTTTATATTTCTGTTGGAACCATCTTCACTGGTCTCACTAAAGTCTCAACACCTCAGCCTGGTCTTATTTCTTTTTATTTTTTTATTTTTGTTTTTGTTTTTCATGTATGTAACTGCTCTGCTGTGGAATCTATAAAATTTACCACCATGACCTTCAAGTCTTGTCTTCAGATTCCCATAAACTTCTTTCTTGGAAACCTCAGTGTCTTGAACATCTGTTTCTATTATTGTCCCTAAGTTCTCAGAGGAATTACTATGAGAAAGAGAGAGAGAGAGAGAGAGAGAGAGAGAGAGAGAGAGAGAGAGAGAGAGAGAGAGAGAGAACCATTTCCTACACAAACTGCATGGCATAGAGTTTTCCTTCTTCCCCTGGTTTGGTGGGGAAGATATGTGTTTGTCAGGGGGTAGGTAGGTGTGTGGATGCACTTGCGTGCATATCTTTGATTTTGTTTGATCATTTCATAACCATCTTGAAATTCCTAGACTATGTGGCTGTCAGGAGCAGCATGTGGTACTCAGCACTCATCATGGCTTCCTCTGGGGAGACCTTTGCCCATTCCATAGTACAAATCTCTCTCTTGTTCCCACACACCTTCTGTGAACATAATACTTTCTACTGGGATGACTCAGGTCCTTAAAGTGCTATACTGAAAACTTTGCCTTGAACTTCTGATGATCTCCAACAACAGCCTGGGTGTGTCCCACATGGTCATCTTGAGAATGCTGTGGTTTTGCTCAGGAGAGGACAGGAAAAAAGCTATTTTTCTCATAATTTACTATTAGATTTTCTTCATCAAAATCTTGGTATTATGTTTTTAGAAGCCTTTATATAGAGAGTCATGGCCTATTTATCTATTTGTATTGTACTTCTTTATAAACATTAATAACTTGCCATGTTCTGAATCAATTTCTTAAAAACATACATATATTCATGTTTAGTACTGCTTTCTGAACATTAATAAAAAATTTTATTTCCACTCATATATTGCAGGTAGCAATTAATTTAAACAAACATGATTTCTCCATAGCTTGTATTATGCATTTAAAATTATTCGAACATAATTTTAAGTGATACTGTATCTATAAATATGTAGTACAAGTATTTTATAAGAATTTATACAAATTCTCCTTTCCCTCTCATGGAAATAATCTTGTCTTCTTATTACCTACACTATAACCATCCCATATGTTTTTATTACTACCATAAATAATTTTATTTTGCATATATGTATTAAAGTACAGAGAAAATAATTATTTTTGTCATTCTGTTATTCTTTCCAGAAAACATATTTCTTAATTTACTACTGAGATCTGGACTAACTCATTTGTTTATCTATGAAATTAGTTATGAACTATATCAGGATTTACTTTTCTGAAAGAGTCTAAATGTTTTTTACATTAAAAGAATAACTTATCTAAATACGATATTTGATTTTCCATAGTCTATTCTTCTAGCTGTCCTGTTACAGATGAGAAGGAGAAACAAATCCTCATGTTGTGTTTTCCACATGTAAGTAGGGTAAACTTTCTCCATCTGCTTTCTCTTAAGATTTTCTGTTTATCATTGACCCTCAGCCCCTTGAGTACAAGGTAGTAATGATCATCAGATTTTAAGCAATTTGTTCGTTGAGCATTTCAAAAATCATTTTCCTGGGATTTACCATTAGTAGTGAATATTTTCTCTTTTAAATACTCTGCCAGACCTTCCTTCCTTCTTTCCATTTGTCTTATACCATTACAGTTGTGTCTCTCTTCCACAGTGTGAAGTTCTGAAATATCACACAGATCTTTTGATTCTTCTACCTCTTTTATCCCTTTCCTTTCATGGTACTTGTCCTGGAACATTAGTCTAGAAATTTCTCTTGATGTTCCTTAGCACACTAATTGATTTCCTAGTGTACAAAACTTAATTCATTGAAATTGTTTAGTTTTTCTTCCCTTCATACTATGTTTTGTGTCTAGTATTTTATTTATTTTTTATTGTTTTCAAGACAGGATTTCTCTATGTAACAGTCCTGGCTGTCCTGGAACTTGATTTTTTACCAGGCTGACCTTAATCTTACTGAGATCTGCCTGCCTCTGCCTCTTGAGTGTTAGTGTTAAAGGTGTGAGCCAACACCATCTGGCTAATATTTCATTGTAAGAATGTCTTAGTAATTTCATGTTTCCACTTACATTAACCATCTATTTTGCATGCTGTTTACTTTTTCTGATAGAATGCCTAACATTTTTATCATAATTAATTTCTCTTTTTTGTCTGAGGATCCCAAAAGCTGTGTCATTTACTTGTTTCTGGTGTGCTTATCTTGTCTTTTCAGATTCTGTTTACCTTTTCATTACAGAACATCTTTTGGGTTTTGTTGAATATGCTTTTGAAAGTCAGACAAGATGTATGAATTGGAAGGTGAATAAGTCATTAATGTGTTTTCTTGATCAGCTTGCTAGGGATTTGGCTGTTTCTTATTTTACTTGTAGACGTGAGAGCGTTCAAAATAAGTGAAAAAGTGCTTTAACTGTTATTAATTTTACTGTTATTAGTCAGTGTTTATTCCTGAAGTCATGAATGATTAAATAAAAGCTCAGTGACAAGTATAAGATATTTCTCTATAAGTTTTTGATTAGGTGCCATGGGATATCCTTCAACCCATAGCCTTTAAGATGCTGGATCAATTTGGGCATGGCCACATGTAATATATATATACAGAAGTAGAAATGTGCACAACCCCTTGGCTGCTGGATTCGGTTGCTGCTTCTCAATCATGTAGAAGACTGCCAGTCTGTGAGTCTACTCCTAAATAAAAAACCTTTATCATACTCCATTCTGAACTAGAGTGGAACTATCTTATTGTAATCGACTACAATACTATAAACTGGCACACCAATGTGAGTTGAGTATATCCACATAAAACATGAGAGAGCTTGGAAAAGAATTCTAGATACTTACACGAAAAAAAAAGTTGATCACAGCTTCTTTGTAGCTGCATTTTTTTTTCTCTAGATGGGCTCTATTTGCTGGTGGTGAGCAGGGACACCACAACTTCTTTTAGAAAAGGCTTCCTGATTCAGTTGTAGCAGCAAAAACTCATGGCTTCTTCCTTTTTTAAATTATTTTCACTTAAAATTTTCTGCCTCTTCCCCTTCTCAAATTGTTGCTTCTTAAAAAGACTTCTTGGTTTATGCTAGTTGCACAAAAATCTCTGGCTCTTTCAGGAGGTTAAGCCCTTAAATGAGGTCTCTAATCAGCATGTTACAAATTGCTTAATGGTAATATAGTCCCACTGTGACCCTGGAGCTGGAGTGGTGTACATGGCTCTGAGAGGCAGTAAACATGTCTCCACCATTCTGGGCTGCTTGGAGCCAACATAATAAAATAAATATTAAACTTGTAGAAAAAGTACTAGAGTAGGAAAAATAAACCACGTAAAGATGAAATACACACAGAGAGTCTGGATAATGCATATTATTTTGTTTCTTTAAATTATTTGACTGTGATTGAGATAGATACAGAGAAATAGTTGATTCTGGGAGCTGCAATGCTAAACCAATATATATACTTTAAAAGTATCTTGACTTCAAAATTTGAGTCCAAGGATATGTTGCTGTGGATTCCTTTACCAGCCAATGTATTTTGTTCAAACAAGACCTCATGAAGTAATGGTTCATATAGTCCAACATCTATGACAGCTTCAGAACTGCTGGCTGAGATGGACCTACCACACAGGATATCCTATAAAAGACCTCATTAATAGTGTCTCCAATTAGCAGGAAGTAGTATAGAGAACAATGTGCAAATTCCCTTAATGATTGTTTATAAATGTTGGTTTATTTTTAAAGGGGGATATTTTATAGAGATGAATATTTGCATTGGTAAGGATCTTGGTCTATTGATGCAAATTTAAGATCAATTTTGCTATATGTATATTTCTGCTCTTGATTAGGGTATTGTGTTTCTATAGCTCATTTAAAAATGTAATGTATAAGTAGAAATACAGGTTAATAGATAGTCATCTATAAATGTCAAGCTTATAGTCATGAGAGTTAGGTTTTCTAGATTTACAGAGACATATTTCAGAGGGATGGGTATTCTGCAAACTTTTAAAGACTAACAGAATATGTCATTTAAAAAGTTTTAAAATTTAGGACATTTCATGAAATGAGACACATCTACCCCCAGCAGCACCAATCTACTTCAAAAGGTAGATGTATGAAGTGGACATGCAAGACACAGAAAAATGTCTGCTAAACTTGCTTAAAAGTAAGATGGTCCTTTGGGGTTCCTGCTTCATGAATGAACTACCAGAAATTTTGCAGGACACAGAAAAATGCAAATGTTAAACATTGCTACTACAAGGTAAAACAGATCTTCAAATTTTGTGCTTCATGGAAATATATTCCAAATACTATGGGCTTGTAAGCTGAAGATGGATGCCCCAATGTTACAAAATAACTATGGGTGACTGTCCATTCAGTGAAATGTCTCTGTCAATTCTAGAGTTTTAGAAGTTGTTTACAATGTACTTCCTGGTTTCTAAGGTAACATATCCTTCTGGGGTCTTTGATGGAGTTGAAAAAAGATAGTTATAAATATAAAAGATAGTTTATATATAAAACTTTAGACTCACAAATATAGGATAGATGATAGAGTATTTTTTCTTAATTTGTCAAATGTAAATGGACTGTATTATAGCTATAATTATTGCTTGATAACTGTAATTTTGCTATGTTAAAGCTAATACCATCCTTTTATTTAGACAGAAAGGTGAGGATAATATAGGATTACCTCTGTATGCTATGAATATGTTTTATTACCGTTGGTTAGTAAAGAAACTGTTTTTGGCCTATGGCAGGGCAGAACAGAGCAGGGCAAGAATCCCCAGCAGAGATAGAAAAGAAAAGAAGGCAGGTTTGGAGAGATTCTATGTAGCTGCCAAAGGAGACAGAAGCTGTATGGAACCTTACTAGTAGGCCACAGCCATGTGGTAATATAGAGATTAATGAAAATGGGTTAATTTAAGATGTAAGAGTTACTTAATAAGAAACCTGAGCTATTAGGCCAAGCAGTGTTGTAATTAAAATAGTTTCTGTGTGATTATTTTAGGTCTTGGAGGCCTAAAAACAAATGAGCAGTCTCCAATTACAATCAAGGAGACTCAAAATCCCCCCAAAATAATACAGTCTTGTAATACTGATCTTGACTGCCCATCAGAATTTGATGGTAAGATTGTATTGCTGATGATAGCATACATTTTAGTCACAGGGCATAGAGAAATCTAACCATAAATGAGCTGAAAACTTCCTGTGTATTGTCCAGATCTCACTGTGCCTGAAGTTGCCATATTATTCATTTTTAAGTTGAATTAGTTACAATAATGACCTGACAGGCAAGTTACATACAAGTTCTGAAACAATGGTGTGATTGGTATTGGTTACCAACAATTTTCTAACTTGCTTTAAGATCCATTTTACCTGAAGGGACTCATGTCTGGTTCTAAAACCCTAAGTGATAAAGTTGTCAAACTGCTTTCTAAATGCTCATGTTTATCTCCATAGATTATCACTGTACCTCAACTTCATCAGAGAAGTTTCTCTTTGTAGTGGAACTGATTAATATATAAAACTATAATTGGTCAAAGTTCTCAGAAATAGTAGCAGTGTAGAGCTAATCCCTAAATGGTATAGTAAAGACTCTTTTTCCAAGACTCAGGGGATATCAGGAGGAGGCTGCAGGAAAAATATAGTAGCTTAAAGATGGTGAGATATACAATAAAAAGACTCCATCTGGATATAACAAAGCAATTGCACTGATCAACTCACCACAGCTGTGATTGTTCTGAACAAAACCTGTACATGACTAGGTCCAACATTTCATCATGGGCGAGAGGAGGACAAATGAAACCCCACCTCTCTCAGAAGGTGAGTCAATGTTTAACAGTTTTTTAGGAAGAGGGTGTCATATTCTACAGTGATGTAGCTACCTACAAGTTTTTCTTGCCCCAGTAAATTATCTCCCTCTAGTGTCAAGGTGTGAAATTGTAATTACTTGGTTATTTTATTAGCCAAGGAAGCTATGATAGTAGGCATAGGCCATAATGGAATGACAGCTCTCAGTTTAAGAGGAAACGGGATGGGAAAAGGAATAGAGAAATGTCTAGAATTAATTATACAAATATAAGAAATGCAAAGGTCTAAGAGTTTTTCCTACTAGCTAAAAAAAAATGCTCCCATTTCTTTATCTTTACCTTTACCTGCTTTCTCTTGGATTCTATACGAACAGATTCAATGTCATATTTTTAGTTTTTAAATGTATTAAATTATTTAACCATCACAACTGTTTTAGGAGCACATTCTATTATTATCACCATTTTGCATTAGAGAATTTCAAGAAGCAACAGAGTGGTTCTGTCACCAATTTAAAAGACACAATTAATACTGCAAATTTTTCAATATTAACAGAATGGATAATCAATATTTAAAACAAATATGATACCCCAGAGACCAATCTTCAAGTCATTAAGATGAACAAAAATGTACTATTTCTCTTTATATCAGCTACACCCATACTCCCCACCTATGTCTAAAGAATCTTACTGGCCATGGACAGTATTCAAGAGTTTAGGAGAGTTAAAGAAGATTGAATACTTTATGGTAAATGGTTGTTTTTATTTTATTATTTTTTAAAGTATGTGTTTATATGTATGTATATGACACATGCATGTAGTGTGTGAATGTGTGAATGTAAAAGCATACACATGCTTATTTGCACCTGTCAGAGTGCAGCACTCATTTTTCTTTATCTTCTACCTTGCTTAAAGCAAGTTATCCTTTTTCTTGCTTTTCTGCATTTTGTCCAACCAGCTTGCTTGTGAGTTTTTAGGATTCTGTTCTCTTTGCTTCCAATATTCCTTGTAAGTTTTTAGGATTATAGAGCAAATGATATGGGTTCAGTATATCTTGGGTTCTGGGGGTTCAAACTCAGGTCCTCACTCTTGCACAGAAATCGGAATGAAGCAACTTTATCGACTCTGTCACTTTCTAGCTTGAGAAAAGATATTTTTTAAGATACCAGTGGTCAATGGATTGATAAAAGAACAGAAATAGAATGAATTTTATTTAAAGCATGTTGATTATTTGTAGTGGAATTTATAAAAATCTGCATTTAAGAAAAATGTTCTGTTTCAAATTAATTCATTATAAGTTAAACATCTCTGTCTCTTTAAAATGAAATGAAAAAGTCAGTAGAATATTTTGGTATATTAGCTTTCTATTGCTGTTTCTATTCAACAATTGAATTTATAACTATCCTCAATAATAAGACGAACAAATCTAAGCATAATGGAGCTAAGAAAAATACTTAAAATCTAAAACAAGAAAACATTGTATAATGAGATCTCTCACACCCTCCAATTATTTTAAATACATAAAAATATAGCTAATTTAAAATCATTCACAAAGCAGTTGATTTTGATATATTGATTTCCTAGTATATGAAAATTAACATGTTTAAAATAATGACATTAAGAAAGAATTGAAATGTAAAAATAATTTTGAAAGTAGTTTAATAATGGTCAATTCTTACTAAAAGGCAAACTATAAAATATGTCTTTGTCATTCTACTGTTTTCTCTAATGATCAATACTATATTGATGTCCTGAATAAAAAGTTTCTAAAAATGCCTGTAATTGCCTTCCAACAATTATCTCATAATAAAATAAAATTAAATACCTATTTTGTAAAAGCTTAGCTTTAAATGTACATGTTTCATCAGATTTTCTAGGAAAGACAGTGGGGAAAGAAACCCTACTATGGAATTAAGTGAAACATTAACTTTGCATCTTTAACCATGTGTGTTGTCACGCAGTTTTCTCATGCAGTTCATTTTTTATAGAAGCATATACATTGCATATATAAGAAATATGCTTACAAATTTTAGGTGCAATGCAAAAATTAAATATTGAAACCATTTCTGTGATTTGAGATTATCAGAATGGGTGGGTAAATTGCTTCCTACACACATGTGTAGACTTTCATGGGGTTTACTTGTTTGGAGCCATTCTATTGTGGCTTCACACTTATGAAAATGATCTGGTAGAAGGGAAATAATTGATGAGGAGAGGAAAGGCAAGCAATTGGACCATGTCCTTGCATGGTCCAGAGGAGATGGGATTCGGTCCATAAGGGAAGGGTTTATCCTAAGCTGGGAGCACAGAGAGCTCATCCATAATAACAGAAGTGATGGCAAAGACTTCTGGCACAGATGTTACTGTGTTGGTCCATGTGGCTAGGGAAACTTTTGGAAGAGCTAATCTGATTGCTTCTGTTTCTAAAACGAAGTAAGAAGCAGATTAATTAGCTAAGAGGATGTTATGAGGGAAATCTTGCTTTGGATTAAAAATGAGAAGGTGGTGGAAGAGTGTGCGCTATGAGCATAGGTGTGAAGAACAAACACAGCATCCCCCAAATGCCTTTACTTTCTTGAAATTATTTACTTTTGTGTTTCACCTCCATCTGCATCAGTGTCCAAGTTCAAGGGAATAGTGCAATGTCAATTTTTGCCAAGAGAAAATATAAAATGAATATTGGCTTTAACTACAATACTGAGAGCCACTGAGGATTTGATGTAGGGTATGAGAAAGTTGCTGAGACAGACCATCTGCTGTAGGTTTGACCAAACCTATATGTTCCTTGTGAATTTTCCAAAAAAAAAAAATAGGCCTCATAGTCTCCTGGGCTTATGATACTTTTCAAAGAGTAATTGTAGTTTACATTTTTGGAGGAAGAACTGATATTTCCTGGAAAGAAAGAAGCATACTGTTGAGGAGATGGATTTCCTTAACTCTTCCAAGTAGGTTACATAAAATAATAAAACTAAAAGTATAAGAACTGGGCAAACACTCCATTATTTGAAGCTTTTTTTGAACTACTGGATATATCTGATCAAGTTTCTCACTTACCTAAGGCTTTTCAAGAATATACATTTAAATTCCACACTTTCACTTAAATATTGACGTTCTAAGAAATAATCTAGAAGGTACATTTATAAAGAAGTAGAACATTCCATTAGTGAAAATGTTGTATTTTGTATACATATCATAAATGATATAAATATCACAGTTGTTATGCTTTTATAGATCAAATTTGAAATCTCTAAAATATGAAAACCTTCTCCATACTTAAAAAATCAATTTAGAGTCTATACTACTCAATCAAACTCCATTTTTTTAAGATTATGTATTGACTTTACTGACAAGTTTGTCTCATCCTTTCAGTACCTATTCTCAAAAGAATATTTAATAAATCTTTTTGGAAACATTGTAGCTCTAGGAAATACATTTAAAAATAAAATTAATATAAACAGTGCTTTCCATAATTACATACACTTGGGTCATTAAGATTAACCGTCTACACTAAGTGATTTCAGTGTTTTCAAACCTAATTTCATAGGTACATAATACACACTGTAAATAATCATTAATATGATATATATTAATTATAAAAAGACAGCATATAATACTTGCTAACATTAGAATTTTATAAAAGCCTTGCATAGTCTATTGGAGTATCGCCTCATATACAAGTTGGACAGAATATAGCAGAAATAGATATGTTATTACAGAAAATTCTCCAAAGTATGTAAGCAAGTTGAGAACTAGACACTTCTCATACATCATGATCTTGATATACATAAACAGCTATCTTTTAGCTGGAGAGGATACCTTCCAAAATCTCCAGCAAACACTTAAAACTGAAGTTAGTATCAGATCATCTACATTTAATATTATTATGCACACATGTCAGTGATAAAATTTACTTAATTTTGGCATAGTACAAAGTTAACAAAAATAAACAGTGAAAACTGAGAAATTAGGACCCTGTTATCATAACTATGTTGATATTTATGACCCAGTCATATGGAAAACACACGCACACACACACACGCACACATAATCTTGTTAGCAAATGCACAGATATGAAAGTCTGTTTTCAGATCTCAGCTTATTATCTTCAAAATAAACAGAAATTTCATAAGAAATTGTCTAAATTGAATGTTAGAATCTAAAGCTACCAAGATGAATAGAACACAGGGTTGGACTGATTACAAAATTAATTTTCTGCCTCAGAAAGAATAACAGGTTGACATTTAAAAAATTCATTCTGAGGGAAAAGAACAGATTGAGGAGATCTCCACATAATCTCAGGAAGGATATAGTTTTCAATGAACGTGAATTAAATTTCATTTTATGCAAGGTTCTTGCTACCACATACTTTCTGATTTGTGTTCTAACCCCCTCTCTATAGAGGCAGCTTTGATTTGATTTTCATTGCCTTGGGCAAGCATGATTGAGGACCCATAAGACTGTAGAAGATGTTGATTGATTCTTTTGATCCTGGGAGATAATAGAAAGTGTTTAAATTGGTTGTGTTAAAAATCTGAGGATGAATTGAGACTTTAGGCAACTTGCATAGAAGATTTTTAATCTTTGATTTGTTCAAATTTGTAACAGAGGAAACAGAAAAGATTTGTATCTCTTCTTGTCAAAAACCTTTCTATTTCACATCAATCATCTTTTTTTCTCTCCTTACCTTTTCTGTTCCTGTGTGAGTCATTCAGTCCTAGAAAAAGAGATTTGGGGGTATTGCTAAAAGTAAAAAAGATATCAAAGTCACATATAAATCCAAATTTAAACCATGGATAAACTGGAATCAGGCCCAAAACTTGTAAAAAAAAAAGAATGTGGAAAGATGAAACATGTATGTTATGGTTTTCTTCAGATTTCAACATCACTCATCTCCCTCTGAGTACCATGGGCTGTGTTGAGGGCAGTTCTCAGAGCTCTTCTTGTTAACTCATAAAATGCTGTCCTTCAAAAATCAATATTAATTCCATTCTGACTTGGAAATTACAGAAGTAGCAATGTGATAGTGTCAGGGATCTTATTTACATATCAGTGGTTGTCCTAGGCAAGGAGTTCAGTGAAGATTAGCAAGAATCCTTGGGATCCTGTAATAAATAGGGTTCTCTGACCCTTGGTAAGTGTCTGTCACTCAAATCATGTGAATAGAAAGCAGTGGGGAATGTTGAGAGCCTACTTCTTTGATTAAGATTCACTACCTTTTTTAAAAAAAACTTTACGTATGTGTGTTGGTTTGTTGGTGTGAGGGTATGAGTATGTGTGTGAGAGTTTTCACAAAGACCAGAAGAAATCAGAACTCCTGGAGCAGATGTCACAGGTGAATGTGAGCTGATGTGTGTGGGTCCTAAAAAACAAATTCTCTTCCATTTCAGGGGTTATCACTCTAGTCCAGATTTGGGTTTTTAATTTCTTACATCAATTACTATTAAAATCAGGTACAATAACCAATTGTTTCAAGAGGAATACACAATGAAAAGGACACATTGGTCTTGAGGAAGGTTCAGTTTTGATTGTGTATTTTTGGAACAGTTTCTATGAAAGGGTTAAGTGGTAAGCTCGCTGCCTCAGAGTAAGGAAGTGCACAAAAGAAATGATATGGATTGCCGTTAAGTAGTTAGGCTCACTAAAACTTCAGGAACAGCTCTGAGGGTGTCTCATTCATGATCACACTATACATATCTCTTTCTCTTGTATAAGCTGTGATGTGAAGACTGTAAAAATGACACCTTAATGAATACGGATATGTGATCAATACACAAGAATATGTAAACCTCAGTCTAGATTGAACTTGAGCAAACAACAAGACCTGTGAGCTGTAGGTTCATTGTCAAGTTCATTGTAAATTTTTAGAAGCATGGTATTTCTTAAATATTATTTTTATTTCCACTGGAATAAATCACATCCTAGTCACTCTGTGTGCATTTGAGATGGAATATACTAACACTGTAGTTTGTATTGTCTAACACATGACAAAGCATGCTCATAAATACTAACTCACTTATGTTTTCAATAATTATATCAAAAAATATTGTTTCCCTTTTACTAATTTTGATCAACAGACAAGCTAAGTGACTCATATTATACCACACCCAAAGATGTGAGCAAAAATTAGACCATAGTGGTCACATTATTGAACACTCAGCAATATAATCTCATCATACACAAAACTGAAGTCCCAAAGCCACAGTCCTGAGAAAATTCATTCTAAGAAAAGTTTTGGCATTATTCAACTTTGAACCTTTAGAACTGAGTAGTATAACCTTGAAATACCCTCCTTTGTCTACTGTGCATTGATTCTGGGACACTTCTCCTCTTAAACAGGTTTTGTTCTGCAACTAAAAATGAGATATTTAGCAGCTAAACTCAATAGTCACAGTGAATTTTGATCACTGCAGAAGAACAGTGATTCAGGAATCTGAACACTTCCTTCTGTCATATACCTTTACACAGAGAATCCTTTCTCATTAAAAACTTTATCACCCTCATTTCTGATACTACTAGTCTGCCATACTGCACTGCAAGCATAAAGGATAGCTCACTAACAAAACTTGTCTTTGTTCAAATATTCAAAACTCTCACACACAACAGAGCACAGTAAAATACCTATTAAAATATTTCACTTGATAAAAAAAAGCCACTATGGGGTAAGGGAGAAACCTGGTGCTAGGGAAATTCCCAAGAATCCACAAGGATGACCCCAGCTAAGATCCCTAACAACCGTGGACCCCTGTAAGACTCCTGTAATCAGTTTGGTAAATACTGTAACTATCATCATAGAGCCTTCATCTAGTAACTGAAGAAACCAGATGCAAAGATCTACAACCAAGCACCAACCCGAGCTCCAGGAATCCAATTGAAGAAAGGAAGGAGGAGATTATGAGCAAGAGAGGTCAAGATCATGATGGAAAAATCTACAGAGACAGTTGAAACAAGCTCTGGGAATCTCATGAACTCGACAGCTCTGGAGTCTCCAAGAGCCCAAACTAGGACCTCCATATATGAGAGACAGTGGTGAAGCTTGGACTCTCTGAGGGTCTCCTGTCCCCTGGCAATAGGACCAGGGTATATCCCTGGTGCATGAGCTATCTTATTTGAGCCCATTCACTGTGATGGGATGCCCTGCTCAGCCTTAATGCATGGGGGAGAGGCTCGGTCTTGCCCCTACTAAATGTGCCAGACTTTGTTGACTCCCTATGGGAGTCCATACCTCTTGGGAGGAGTGGATAGGAGGTGGGCTGGGGGAGTGGTAATGGGGGTTAGGAGTCGGAGTCAGAGGGAAAACTGTGCTTAAAATGTAAAATAAAATTATCGTCAATAAATGAAAATTTAAAAAACATTTCAATACTTTTTGACTTCTAATTTCTGTTCAATGTTAAATTAATAGGTCTCCCATTGATAACAGTTAGTTTAAAGGCGTCCAAGAAATATGGCCAATGTGAAAATATATTAAAAAATCTTCCTCCGTATTCACAATGATTTCTGATAGAAATATGCATAAACTGAAGAAAAGCTATAATACTGAAACTTAGAGGATGAAATATGACATTTCCAGTACAAATTCAGCCATTATTTGAGCTGATTATTTATTTTGTGCAAGTTGAAATTCTCTTTTGCTGTGTAATACACTGAAGGCTGTGCCCTTTTGTTTTCACTCTGCAACGCCTTAATATTTTTGTCTGGATGAGTTCAACATTTGAAAAATATTTAGGTAAGGAGCTCTGTTCACCATTCAAACTAGGCGAACTTCACAATGTTTGCTGAGTACCTAGCCACTACAAAATGCTAAGCCAGAAACACTCAGTCTCCATATCTGCAGGGCTTTCTGGGGCACAGGTCTTCAGATCTGCAATGAAAATATCCTCCCCTCTTTGTTCACATTCCCTCAAACTGTAGCTTTTTCTACCTATCAGACTCCATCTTCAGGCAGGCAAATCTCTTGGTACAGTTTGGATCTTAAATGCTTTACCACCTCCCACATCCCACAAATTTCATGTGTGTACGACTGGTTTATTTTAGCCAATACCAGCTTAGGTAGTAGGATCTCATTGGAAGAAGTTATATCAGCATACCAGACCCACGAAAGGTACCTTAGTACCCCGGTGCCTTTTTGCTCTTTGTGGGTTGCCGTGTAATGAGAAGCTTTGTTCTACAACATACCCCATATATGATACTCTGATTCTCCACAGACACACCCAAACCAAATGGCCATGGTAGAAGTCTCTAAGCACTGACCCATAACATACTGGAAAGACATTTTAAAAGTGGATTTAACAAGCATTTTGTCACAATAATGAAAAGGTGTATAAATAATTGTAGCATATTTGTTGGTTTGGGCTATGATATGTTCCATAAATGTTCAATCTATATCAAACTGTATCACAGATTATGATTATTGCTCATCAAAAGAGAATTGTTGTGAAACACGGATTCATTTTGTTACTAAAAGTAACAATGAAACAGCAAGTTGTCTAAGTGAAATTGTTCTAAAGATGGAGAAATACAAAATTTTTCTACATTCACAAAATAAATAATCATCTGTAATGATGGCTGAATTTGTGCTGGAAATGACATATATAATCCTCTAGCTTTTCATATTATAGCTTATGTTCTGTTTATGCAGATTTGAATAACAAATCACTATGAAAACTGAGGAAAATAGATCTTTTTATATATTTTCACTTTGGAAACATCTCTTGGGCCCCTTTAAGCTAGCTGTTTTCAACAGGAGATCTATTACTTTGATGTTGAACAGAAATTAGAACCCAACAAATATTGTAATGTATTTTTAAACAATTTATTTTGTTTTTCTACGTGTTTATATCATGATATTGTGTCACTATCTTTTGTGATACATTATTCTCAAGCCTTTATTTGTATGTTAGTACATTTTACCTAAATAAAGTATTCTGACCTAAGCTTAATAATTTAGGTCATAAAAAAGTTAGTTACTATTAAATTCTCTATGTTATGAATCTAAAAACAGAGGGATGATCAAGAAAGGTACAATGAAGGCAATTGCCTCTTTGCTTTTTGCTTTTAATAAACTTCTATTTACAATTCAAGAACAGGAACTATGTTTATTTATCCTGCAGCAGATGGGACCAAGTATAGAGATACACTTTCAAAAATTATGCAGGGTGTGAGAGACTTTAGAAGACACAGACCTAAGAGAGATGTGTTCATCAAATCCCTCCCACCACTTCTCATGGAATCCTGTCAAAGAAGAGTCAGAAAGATTGTAAGAGGGAACAAGTTAGAGCTATCTAAATTAATAGGATCAATCCACATATGGACTCACACACCTGAGGCAGCATGTACAGGACCTGCATGGGCTTGCCCCAAAAGGGGTTCTAGATGAAATGAGAAGTAGACACATGTTCTCAATGTTAGCCCAGAATCTACTTCCAATTAAAAAATATTTACATACGAAAAATTAGTTTTCTCCAAGGGAATTATACTGGGGAAACAAACTACTCTTAAGGATAGACTGTATTCTGAGTAATAGATGATCAACAGAAAATGAACTTAACATTATTCATGGAAGTTCTTTATCATATAATGTCATGTTGAGGCTTTATAAAAATTAGCATAAGCTTATTTATATTTCATTAGATAGACAGATGAATAAATAGATAATAGGTATTTATTTTTCTTTCTCTCTTTTTACCCTACATATCCCATGTGTGTATATATTATGGCTTTCAGTTTTGTGTTTTTATGGGATTTCTGATTGTGCAAATGAGTAGATCTATGTCTATGCATAATTTTTGTGCCTTTCGTTGGGCTCTTTTCCCTCTGTTTCTTTGTTCTCTACTGTTCCGCGAGCCTGTTTGCTTTTTAATGAGAGGCAGGAGTGGCATAGATCTGGATGGGAAGAGAGATGTGGAGGAAATAGAAGGAGGAGAAAGAGGAGAAACTGTAATCAGGATAAATTATGGGGGCAAAGCTATTTCAATAAAAGTAAATAAAGAACATGAATTATGAATGAGAATTTGAATTTATGTTTCACATTAAAGTATGGACATCATTCCTTCATAGTAAAAGTAGTGACAGCTCACCATATAAAAGCCCTGTGTAAAAGCTGAAGTTAAGGAGGCATTGGATGGAAAGCCTCAGTCTCACATAGCAAGCAACAATAGTAGCCCTACAATACAACATGGACACTGATTGTGTTCATTTAAGAAGCGTGTGGAGATCAGTACTTCATTGATGACTAGCTGTGTTTCATTGCAGATATTTTTCTTACAGTAAATAGATTATGCAACTGTGGTGAAGGACATAGACTTCTAGGTTAGCTCTGTAGACCAGCAACTATTATCTGTTAAATTTCAGATATGTTACTTAACCTTCACGCATCTCATTTAACTGAGATTTCTTACACCTCTTCCTCAGAGAGTAGTGAAAACTACTGTGACCGAAAAGTTCAAGTCCTAAATTACTGCTATCACTCTAAGATTTACTATTGATTGTCAAACTCACAGGACCTAGTGTTGTAATAGGAGCAGGGGTCAGCTTCCCACCATCTGGCTGGCTTTACTCAAAATAATTACATGGAAACTGTATTCATTTAAATGCTGCCTGGCCCATTATCTCCATCCTCTTACTGGCTAACTCTCACATCATGCTTTAACCCATATCTAGTAATCTGTGTATCAACACGGGGTCGTGACTTACCGGGAAGAGTCTAACCTATGTCCATCTTGGGCGAGAGCTTTATGGCATCTACCTGACTCTTCTTTCTCCTAGCATTCTATTCTGTCTACTCCACCCACCTAAGGGCTGGCCTATCAAAAAGCCAAGGCAGTTTCTTTATTTAACCAATGAAAGTAACAGATAGATAGAAGACCCCCCTACATCAACCTAGAACCACCTAGAAGGCAACCTCTCAGCATGCCTGTGAGGAAAATTTTATGTCAGTTTAGTTAAGATGTGAAGACTTTCCTAAATGTGGGCAGTACCATTGGTACCATTCCATGCAGTAGAGTCTTGGAGTACTTTTAGAGGAAAAAGTGTATTTAGCTTTATTGTTGTCTCTTTGCTTCCTGACTGCAAAACCAATGTGCAAGGTCCTGTCACCTGGTGGGACTCTGGCCTCAAACTCCAAGCTCAATAAATCTTTCTTTCCTTGCATTTTTATATTTTCTTTACTTAGATATTTGTTGCCTCAGATGAGGGAAGTAACAATGCAATCATAATTACTATGGACTAATCACGAGTGCATATTGTGTCCTTGTGTCCATTTAGTGGAATCTCATAATGGACACACTCACACACATACACACATGAATGCACACACACACACGTAGACTATATATATATATATACATATATATGTATATATATGAGATTATAAATACACATATACATGTCCACGTGTGTATCATATATAATTATATAGTTATATACTATAATTATCACTTCTCTTATTACAATGTGTTTTTCTCTAAAGATCTCATTTTTCTTAATGTACTTTTTCTTAATGTTGGCATTATTTTGTTAAAAATGCATATGCAGAAGAATTTGGTGTCATATTTATAACAAATACAAAACACAAGTTATTATAAAGAGTAATACTAGTAAAGAGCTCATCTAATACATATTTTAATATATAGTAATAACATATAGTTTATATACTATATGTAGCACATACAATTATATATTTATATATGCAATTATACGTATATATACAATATAAGTGCACTTATATAATATATATGCAATATATTATCTTTATAATAAACATAATTCCATATCAGTTATGATTTTAAGTTGTTAGATATTTAGAAAAACTAAATATTTTTATTTGAACATTTTACCATACCATGGTAATTACATATTTAATAGATTAGTAAGCAAATTTACTACATAGATTGCTATATACAACAGTATTTTAGCATTATAAAGACATATGCTTTATTCTATTATATCTCACAAAGAAATGACAGGCAGCAGTGTATCAAGGGTCAGCATATTCCCAGAGTATACATTATAAGATGGAATGCTATCTACGTGGAATTTAGAGGATAATAACATTAAATATAAGTCTTCTCTTAACTTAAAATCTTAGGAACAGCAAATATTTCCCTACTAGTACAAATTTGATTTTACACAGCTACCGAAGTGTTATTTCTCCTCCTTTATTGTTGAAGACAGAGTCTTCTCTCAAGCAATACATCCCATCCACAGCTTTTCTTCCCCCCACTCCTCTGAACTACCCCCCACTTCTACTTTCCCCTACATCCATTTCACTTCCATTTCCTCTTCAGAAAAGGACATGCCTTCAAAATCATCAGTCAAACAGATAAACAGCCAAAACAAGATACAATAAGACAAGAGAAAACACTCCTATCTATACTATACTGGACAAGGCAACCCAAGGGGAGAAAAAGATTTCCAAGAGTAAGAAAATATGAGTAGCAAATTTCTGGTGTAGTTTACATTATTTTGTAGTACTTTGCATCATTCTCAATATTAGTTCATAACAACACCAACAATTTTCTTTTTTTTTTTTTTTTTTGGTTTTTCGAGACAGGGTTTCTCTGTGGCTTTGGAGCCTGTCCTGGAACTAGCTCTTGTAGACCAGGCTGGTCTCGAACTCACAGAGATCCGCCTACCTCTGCCTCCCAAGTGCTGGGATTAAAGGCGTGCGCCACCACCGCCCGGCTAACACCAACAATTTTCATCCATCAATTCTGTTAGTCTGAATATAGTACTCCAAATAACATTTTAAAAGTAAAGAATACTACCATTCAATATTTATGACTATTTTCATCAGATATACATAAATTTTCATTCTTATTGTCAATACTTGCTCCACTGAATTTTAATTTCATTTAAAAAACAATATCTCTTTTTAAGTGCTAAAACAATGTGACATGGAAAAATTTAAATTTCCAAGGTTGGAAATTCTCCTACCTGAAATTATTCCAAACACATGAAATTTTATTCAGTTTTTTGTCACAAAAAAAAAAAAGAAATTCAGTGTCTGACTTGTCACTCTTCCCCTAAATCTTCAGTGTTTCTACTTTACTTGAATATGACTCCTATGTCTGACTCAGAATGACTCCCATTCAAAACATGTTTTCACATAAAAGATTATGATGAAGAATGTACTTCATTAAAATATTCATTTTAAGGAATAAGATTACATATGTTCCTCACAAATGTTGGAAATAATAAAAGTAGCCACCTAAGTTATTTAAAACAACATAAACATATGCATGCTTCTTTTATAATTTTATAACTATGTAAAGAAATGCCCATTGAAAGGGTTTAAATAGATTTGCAAAAATCCTCATATATGGTGCAGACTTTTCTATCTAGGCCTAAAATATACATAATCAGGACAATCTAAAGTCATTCTGGAATTACATTTATCTGACATATATTCAGGCATTTTTCCCTGACATTCAAGAAGGAAATGAAGGATTTAAATATCTATAAATATTATATTTATAATGCAAAGATAATCTACTTGAATTGTCATGTCACTGCAAGTCAGAACCATGACATATTAAAATAGTTCCAACTTAAATATCACGCTGTTATTGTCTGTAATTCCCTACAGGAGTTACTTCATTTCCCCCTCTGGCTTGGCATGCATTTTTCCTGTATAGAGGAATGAAAAGGCAAAGATGATAGAAATCATCACACACCTTATATCTCACTGTTTTGCCTTTACATGACTCATTCTCAGACGTCATTCTCCACACTGCATCACTTCTCTTATGATTAAAATGTGTGTTTCTCTAAATATCTCATTTTTCATTGTACTTTTTCTTATGGTTGGCACTATTCTGTCAAAAATCCATATACAGGAGAGTTTGATGTCTTATATTTATAACTAATATGAAACATAAGTTATTATAAGAAGTAATGCTAGTAAAGAGCTCATCTTAATGTTAGGTAAGAGCCCCCTTTTTCTTTTACTTGTGGAAGAGAGATGCCTACTTAAGCTAGTTTAATTGATATTGTTTAACTTGATTAATTAATTAAATTCTTCTCACTTTAATTATTTGATAGAAATGTGCTATACATTTTCCCCCACTCTCCTTCCACCCTCTACTCTCCCCTTCTACCTCCCCCACAGCCCTCCATGCTCCCAGTTTGCTCAGGAGATCTTGTCTTTCTTCCCATTCTTAGGCAAATTATTGTAAGTCTATCTTACGGTCCTATTTGTTATATAGGTTCTCTAGGGATGTGGCCTGTAGGCTGGTTGTCCCTTGCTTTATATCTGTTATCTACTTATGCATGAGTACATATTATGTTTACCTTTTTGGGTCTGGCTTACCTCATTCAGGATGGCTTTTTCTAGTCCCATCAATTTACCTGTAAATTTCAAGATATCATTGTTTTTTGCCACTGAGTAGTATTTCATTGTATAAATGTACCTTATTTTTCTTATAAATTTTCAGCTGAGGGGCATCTATTTTGTTTCCAGGTTTTGGCTATTATGAATAATGCTGCTATGAACATAGTCGAGTACTTGTCCTTGTGGTGCTAATGGGTATCCATTGGGCATATGGCCAAGGGTGATACTCCTTGAGGTAGAGTGATAGCCAGTTTCCTGAGGTATAGCCACACTAGTTTCCTAAATGGCTATACAAGATTGTACTCTCACCAGCAATGTAGGAGTGTTCACCTTCTTCCACATCCTCTCCAGCATATGCTGTCATCAGAGTTTTTGATCTTGGTCATTACGACAGGTGTAAGATGGAATCTCAGTGTAGTTTTGAGTTGAATTCCTCTGATGACAAAAGATGTTGAGATTTTCTCTAAGTGTCTTTCAGTCTTTTGATATTCCTCTGTTGAGAGCTCCCTGTTTAGATCTATGCCCAATTTATTTATTTATTTATTTATTTATTTATTTATTTTTGGTTTTGATGTCCAATTTCCTGAGATTTTTGTATAATTTGAAGGTCAGTCTTTTGTCAGATGTGGGATTGATGAAGATCCGTTACCATTCAGTAGGCTGCCCTTTTGTCTTGTTGACCATGTCTTTTGCTTAACAGAAGCTTTCCAGTTTCAGGAGGTCCCATTTATTAATTGTTGCTCTCCCTGTCTGTGTTATTGGAGCTATATTTAGGAAGTGATCTCCTGTGACAATACATTCAAAGGCTATTTCCCACTTTCTCTTCTATGAGGTTCAGTGTGGTTGCTTTTAATTTGAGATCTTTGATCCATTTGCACTTGAGTTTTGTGATCACGATAGATATGGATCTATTTTCATTCTTCTACATGTTGACATCCAGCTATGCCAACACCATTTGTTGAAGATGCTTTCTCTCTTTCACTTTATGTTTTTTTAATTCATTGTCAAAAATCAGGTCTTCATAGATGTGTGGATTGACACCAGGGTTTTTGATTAGATTCCATTGGTTTACCTGTCAGTATTTATGCCAATACCAATGTCTTTTCGTTACTATAGCTCTACAGTAGAGCTTTTGTTGCCTCCAGAAGTTCCTTTATTGACTAGGATTATTTTGACTATTCTGGATTTTTTGGTTTTCCCATATGAAGTTTAGTATTCTCCTTTTGAAATCTGGGAAGATTTTTGCTGGGATTTTACTGGTATTGTATTGAATCTGTAGACTGCTTTTGGTAAGATTGCCATTTTTACTATGTTAATCCAACCTATTCAAGAGAATAGTAGATCTTTTAATTTTCTGGTGTGTTCTTCAGTTTCTTTCTTCAATGAAATAAAGTTCCTGTCATACAGGTCTTTCACTTGTTTGGTTAGGGCTATGCCAAGATATTTTATATTATTTGTGGATAATTTAAAAGATGATGTTTATCTGATTTCTTTATCTGCTAATTTATTTTCTGTACATAAGAAGGTTATAATTTTGTGAGTTAATCATACATTCTGATATTCTGATATATTACTGAAGGTGTTTGCCAACTGTAGTAGTTTTCTGGTAGAATTATTGGGGTCACTTATTTGGTGTGGGACAATAGTCTGTATTCTCTCAATTATATTTTAAATAAACACTGATTGTCCAGTAGCCAGGGAGGAGTATAGGCAGGACAACCAGATAGGAAGTAGAGGTGGGTCAATAAGAACAGAGTATTCTTGGAAGAAAGAAGTTCTTTCTGCAGTCTTACCCCACCACAGGAGAAACAAGATGTGACTGCCTTGCTGAAAAAGGTGCCAAGCCATGTGGCTAAAATAGACAAGAATGATAGGTTAATATACGTTATAAGACTTAATAAGAAGGTTGAGATAATGGGCCAATCAGTTTATGATTAATGTAGACCTCTGTGTGATTCCTTCGGGACTTAGCGACTGTGGGAACCAGGTAGGACAGAAACTCAGACAACACTTATTTATATTTGTATCATCAGCAAATAGCAAAGGCTTGACTTTTTCTTTTCCAATTTATATTTACATTATCTCCTTTGGTTGTCTTACTGCTTTAGCTAGAACTTTAAGTACTATATTGAATAGATATGGAGTGAGTGTACAGTCTTGTGTTGTTTCTGATTTCAGTTGGATTGCTTTGAGTTTCTCTCCATTTAGTTTGATGTTGGGTGCTGGCTTGCTGTATAATGCCTTGATTTTGTTTACATATGTTCCTTATATCAATGCTCTCTCCAAGACCTTTATCATACAGGGATGTTGAATTATGTCAAATGTTTATTCAACATCTAATGAAATGATCATTTGTTTTTGTTTTTTTCAGTTTGTTTATATTGTTGATTACATTGACAGATTTTTGTATGTGAACCATCCCTGCACTCTGGGATGAAGCCTATTTGGTCTTGGTGGATCATTTTTTTCTGATATGTTCTTGGGTTCTGTTTGCCATTGTTTGATTATTTTTCCATCAATGTTCATGAGGGAGATTGGTCTATAATTTTCTATCTTCGTTATGTCTTTGTGTGGTTTCAATATCAAGGAAACTGTAGTCCTGGACTTTGTTGGGAGACTTTTGATGACTGTTTCTATTGCCATAGGGGTTATGTATCTATTTGATGTATTTATCTTGTCTTGATTTAATTTTGGTGCTTTTCCAGAAAATGATTCATTTCTTTTAAACTTTCCAATTTTGTAGAGTACAGGCTTTTGAAATATGACCTGATGATTCTCTGGATTTCCTCAGTATCTGCTGTTATATCCCCCTTTTCATTTCTGAAGTTGTTAATTTTGATAATCTCCCTTTGTCTTTTGATTAGTTTGGAAAAAGGTTTGTTTATCTTGTTGATTTTCTCAAAGAACCAACTCTTTGCCTCATAGATTTTATTTATTGTTTTCTTCATTTCTATTTTATTGATTTCAGTTCTCAATTGGATTGTGTTCATCTGTTTGCTTCTCCTGGGTGAGATTTCTTCTTTTTGTTCTAGAGCTTTCAAAAGTTATGTCAATTTGCTAGTGTGGATTTCTCTAGCTTCTTCATGTAAGCTTTTAGTGCTATGAACATTCCTCTCATCACTGTGTCCATTGTGTCCCATATGTCTGGGTATGTTGTGCCTTCATTTTAATTGAATTTTAGAAAGTCTTTAATTTCTTTCTTTATTTCTTCCTTGTCCCAGTGGTGATTTAGTTGAGCACTGTTCAATTTCATTGAGTTTATGGGCTTTCTACAAGTAATTTGTTGAATTCATACTTTAAAACATGGCGATCCAATAAGACACAGAGGGTGATTCCAATTTATTTTCATCTGTTGAGGTTTTCTTTGTTTCTGAGTATATGGTCAATTTTAGAGATGATTTCATGGGGTATTGAGAAGAAGATATATCCTTTTGCATTTGGGTGGAATGATCTATAAATATCTGTTAGATCTGTATGAGTCATAATGACTTTTATTCCCTTTACTTCTCTGTTGAGTTTCTGTCTGGCAGACCTATCCAGTGGAGAGAGTGGGACATTGAAGTTTCCCAATGTTACTCTGTGGGGTTTGACATGTGACTTAAGATTTATTAATTATGATAGGACTGCTTGTATATGTTACGTGGCTCTTTTCCTTTGCAGCTCTTAATATTCTTTTTTTATTCTATATGTTTAGTGTTGTTTTGATTATTATGTGGCAAGGGGACCTTTTTTATTTTCTTTTTGTCCAATCTGTTTGTTTTTCTGTAACCTTCTTGTATTTTTATAGCTATGCTCTTTTTTAGGTTGTTAAAGTTTTCTTCCACGATGTTGTTGAATATATTGTCTGTGTTTTTGAGCTGGACTTTTTCTATCCCTGTTATTCTTAGGTTTAGTCTTTTCATGGTACCCCAGATTTCCTGGATATTTTGTGTTAAAAATTTGTTAAATTTAACATTTTCTTTGTTGATGAGTCTATTTCCAGTATCATATTTTCAACACCCAAGAATCTCTCTTCTATCTCTTGCAATTCTGTTGTTTATGCTTGCATCTTGTAGTTCCTGGTTGTTTACCCAGATTTTGCATTTTCAGAATTCCCTCAGTCTGTACTTTATTTATTGCCTCTAATTCAGTTTTTATGTCTTGAAGCATTTCTTTCACCTGAATGATTGCTTTATCTTGGTTTTCTTTAAAGGATTTGTTGATGTCTTCCAACTTTTTGTTCGTCTTTTCTTCTCTTTCTGTACAGGATTTTTTTATTTCTTCTTTCAGGCCTTCAACCATATTCATGAAGTTATTTTTAGTGTCATTTTCTTCTGCTTCAAAAGTGTTGGGACATTCATGTCATCTTGCTGGAGAACTACTTGTTTCTGTTGTTGCTGTATTGCTCTTTGTGTTCTTAGTGTATTTTTACCTTGATGTCTACCCATCTCTTTCCCCAATCAGTATGAGTGGAGCCTGTGATTCAGGAGTCCCTTTTCCTTCAATTGGTATGACTAGGAGCTATGGCTCCATTGAATACTCTTTCAGGTGCCTGTAGGACTAAGCCTCCAGTGATGGCTTTTACAGTTGTAGATGAGTCCAAGGCTCAGAGGGTCACTCTTCTTTGTACAGGTGGGTTCACAGCTCTGGTGATTACTGCTCTGGGTGCAAGTGAGCCTGAGACTGAGACATAGGTGATCAGATAGTTTCTGGAGTACTCTGCTGTCATCATGGCAAGGCTGTGTCCCAGTATGGCATGGAATGGTCTGGTAAAAAAGTGGTTTTTCAATACCTCTAGTTTTAACAAGTTTGACCCATTTTAACCACTCGTTTGGGCTAAAGATGGGTACAGAAAAATATTAGAATCATATTGTAAGGAGATTCAATTATACAAGTGAGGTCATGAAATGTAAATGGTGGACAGGGCCTGAAATATGAGTGATCACAAAAGAAAGCTGTGGAAGAGATGCTATTTTAAATAGATCTTAATGTGGTTTTTTGATAAGCATTCACCATATGAAGTCAGAAGGTAAGAGGTAATCAAAAGACAAGTAGGGAAGTCTTTCCTTTCAGGAATGGTCACAGTTAGGCATCGTGAAGAACATAAGGCAGGTCCCTGGTCTCACGCAATACCATTATGTTTGATGACATATACCAAGGGACTAAGAGAATTAAACTAAATCAGTAGCTAAAAGGGAAGAAACATAGTAAAATATAGCACACAGTAGGTGTGCTAAAGCAGGAAATTATTATTTCTGAACTTTTGATTGTTTACCCACACAGGCAACATGGACAGTTATTGCTTGCCAAATACACTGCATGGATGTTGATAGAAATAATAGATGATGAGTAAAAGCAAAAGAACAGCCCAAAGAGGATATAAAATGATGACATTTATAATGATGTGTAATCACCAGAAGTAGTCATAGTGGGTCAATAGTATTGGAAATGGTCAGGGGTTGGAGATGTGAAATTAACAGCACAGACTTGGTATGTTTGCAGGTTTAGAGGGTTTTGCTGCTGTTTTCATTGGTACCTGACTATATTGCTTTCCCCGATATGTACAAAAACACTTTGGAAAAAGTGTTTAAGAATTCACATTATTTGTTTAGAACTCAAGTGAATCAGGGGCTTATATGCTTCAATTGTTTTAAAATATGTGTGATTGCTTTACTTTCTTAGTAAGTAATGCATTCCCATAGCCCCAAATGAAAAGGACCACAAAAATAGCAGAGTTACCTTTTTCCCTTTCCCCCATATACTTCACTATTATTACTAACTAATAATAAAGAACTTACTTAACACAGGCTTACTATCCTAACAGTGCAGTAACTAGGGAAAATGGTCAACGTCTGTAGATTTTATATTGTTTCCAAGATTAAATGATTCAATAGGAAACTTGCTTTGGGTATGCAACTGTATCTTTCTGTAAAAGGATTCACACTGGAGAGAGTGACAGCCAAGTTTGAGGGAGTAAGAAATAGACTCAGTCTAATTGCAAAGATATATACATATATTCTTCTTAACTCTAACCCTAACTCTATGTGTGTGAAGAAAGAAGTCAAATGTTACTTAAAGAAGATGAAGTAACACAAAGTGATGTGCAGTAGTTAATGCAAGAAGAAAAGAGAGAAGGCTTTGGAATACATTTGGTGAGCAAATGGAGGGAAATACTATCTGAAGAAAAGAAGCAGCAAGTCAGAGGGAGACAGAAGATATGGGGCAGGGCACAGGCAAAGGAAATGCATAAGAATTAACTATAATGCTTATGTATTAAATAATATAATAAAACTCATAGCCTTGCATGCTGACATACAAAGAATGATTCAAAGATAAAAAGCACAGAAGCAACCCTGCTCTAAAGATAGGACTTGAAAATCACTGTCTATTGATGATCAAGCAAGCAATGGGGCTGGGTAACTTCTGCATGGAGTGACAGGAACTTACATTGGAGGCATCTCAGCATGGAGTGATATACAAGGGCTGAAACCTACAACAGAGAGTCTAAAGTATGTTGAAAGGTTCTGTATTAGCCTGGCTTAAGAAGCCTACAACATATGTGAGGCCTTAAGCACAAATGGAGTGTTTCTTACTTTCATTGCATACTTGTATACAATTTAGTAGGTTTGCTTTTTGTCTCTCTGGTATGGAATTTCCTCTTTGAAGACAGAAGTTTTTGTTCTTTAATCTCCTTACATATAGAGCAGGAGCAAAAAAAAAAATCTTGCACAAAGCGTGTGCTTAATAGACAATTGCAGAATAATGTAAATATATTGATAGTAAATACATAACAGCAGCTTCAAACTCATGCACTCCTCCATATTGTATTAGAAGAGTTATAAATTAAAAGTGAATAAATGCTCACACTCTACAGCAAACACATTAGGATATATCAAGAGTAAGTACCTGAAAATCTGAGGCTTTATTAAGTGATATTTATACTTATGGCAGTTGTAGAAATCAGTTCTTGGATGATACCAAGTAAATTTAATTTAGTTCTATGCTCAATGGTTTCTCACACTATCCTTTTGTTTTCAATAGCTTAAATATCAATAAATGTATTTCCTTATGGATATTATTTCTAACATTTAAATGTCTGACCTCTAAAACAGCAGGAATTGATTAACATTTACCAGCATGGAAATGTGAAGAAATGAGGAAATTAATTATTGCACCTCATAACTCAGAGCTTATGGCTCAGTTTTAATGCATCGTCTAAAGGCTTCAGACTTCAGATAATCTGTTTAAAAGTTTGTTCTTTCACACTGGCATGGGAAATCTGAGAAAAGAGCACAAAAACTCAATTCACAATTCAAACGCCTGCAATCAATGGAGATATGTGGAAGTAAACAATAAAAAGATACACAGTCTCTAATCAGACTCATTAGGGCAACAACAACATAAATCAGTATTGATGAAATGGCATTTATTCTTTATCTCCTGTCATCCAAATTACAGAATGACTTGAAAGAATGTAGTGTTTAAAATTATAAAATACCATAATGTGAAGAATGAAAACAATGTAATCAGATGTAACAGAAAAAAAAATGATTCTTTATAAGATGCAAGTAATATGGTATGTACTAAACAGGTTATATTTTGGATATATATGTGTTTATCCACATATTTTCATAAATATGTGTGTGAGTGTGTTTGCATCCAACAACAATTAGTGAGTAAAGAGGTTTTGAACCATGAATCTGAAGGAGAATAAGGAAAGGTAAATGGGAGGACTTGTGTAGGTGGAAGGGCTGCTTGTTAGTCCTGGCCATCCGGCTAGCTTAGACCCGAAATAATCACACAGAAACTGTATTATTTAAATCACTGCTTGGCCCATTAGCTAGCTTCTTATTGGATAACTCTTACATATTAATTTAACCCATCTACATTAATCTGTGTATCACCACAAGGTCGTGGCCTACTAGCAAAGTTTCAGCATGTCTATCTCTGGCAGTAGATCCATGGCATCTTTCTGACTCTGCCTTCCTCCTTTCATGCTATAGGCCAAGCCAGTGCCTTTATTCATTAACCAATAAAAGCAACACATAGACAGAAGTACTATCCACAGTCTTGAGGAAAGAAAGAAAAAGAAGAAGAACTATTTTAATTATATAAATCCCAAAAGGTATATGATTAAGTCACTTGTGTTGAAATTTCTCTAAGGACTTTGAATAACAAAGTCCCTGTAAGAATCCATGGTGTCACATACTCAGGACTCATTAGCTTAGGTTTAATTCCAACCAGAACTTCCTCATTTCTTCACATTCAAGTCCGTATTCTTGGTAGCTATGGCATAAATCTCTCTACTGATTCTGTGACATCCATCATATGATGGTTTCTCTTTTTGGAATATTGTGATCAACATCTACAGAATAATTCTATTGCCACTTTTGTACAAATACCTCTCCTAATGATCACTTTTCCATAGAGTCCTTTAATATGCATTTAACCTTCGCTGTGATTTGAACCATCCCCATTGCTATTGTAAATACATGTGAAGGTGGATGTCAACTTGGTGGTCTCTGTAGAGCACACATACATACCTGCATGCATGGAAAAGCTTAAATAATTGCTATTTGAAGATACAATTTACTAAAAAATATAATAGAAAAGATATCAAATATCAGGACACCATTCGTCCCTAACTATATAATAAAATAGATTACACAATGGTAAATCTGGCCATTTTATAATTACCAAGATTTATTTTTAATAATGTAAATCATGTTACTCAATCAATATACTGATGTCTTTATTACCTATGTTTATTTTGCTTTAATTAATTATGGCTTCAAGCTATATATTCATATTATCTGAAAAACCTTGTTTTTTTCTGTTCTATTTTTATACTCAATTTCTTTCTGTAATTAAGGAGTACTGATTCATATTTTTTAAATTGTTCATTAATTATGGTAAAGACAGAGAAACCCATGCCTTGGTAGTAATTTATGTGTATACTGTTTATATTTCTTTATTAATTGCCAAAGAATTGCTGTGTTTAAAAAATGTTGATTATACATTTTAAAATCCTTAACATTTTGGAAGTGTTTCTTATAAAGAAGACAAAAGGCTCAACAGCATTGACAATATCTCTTCCATCTATAGGACAAACTTTTTTTTTAAACCTTATTTGTTTGACTCATTGGGGCTTTCACATTCCTCTCCAATACTTGGAAGGTCGGGAAGCACATTCAGTGATTATTACATTTAGTTTCAATGATATTTTATTTAAATTTCGGGTTTCCTAAGTGCTTTGTGATAAGATTCAAGAGTGACTCTCATATATATTTATGCAATGTTTTATTTCTATTATAGTAATAGTAATCTGTTGCTTATGTCAACAATAGTTCACAATCATGTGTGTTATGTCATGGGAAATTCTATTTTTTTCTATAAATATATTTTATTATATTTAATAGTTAAATAGAAAACTGACTTTGCATTATGATATTTCATCTGTAATTATTTTTGTTTGGGCTGATGAGAGAGGGGGACTTGATTGGGGGAGGGGGAAGGAAATGGGAGGCGATGGCGGGGAGGAGGCAGAAATCTCTAATAAATAAATAAATAAAATTAAAAATTAAAAAAAATAATTAATTTAAAATTTTGAGCAGTTCATATATGATTACTGTACTTATATCATAACCACCCTCCCTTTCTTCTCTTCAAATCCTCGTGTGCCTCTCCAATTCTTCAGTAACCCATTTCATCTCTAATCATATTCTTAATTCTTCTCCTTATACCCACAGAGAAGCTCATTACTCACCCCTTACCAGAGAAACTTCTCTTATAGCAGACGAAGGTTTTCATATAAGTCCACAACTGATCAACATGCTAAGAAAATTAGATTATGCAATGCATAATCCAAGTTGATATATCTACAATAAAACTTCTACACAGAAGGCTCAGGAAACATTTCAAGAGGGTGGATAGAAAGATTGCAAGATTTAGGTATGGTGCAAGGTGACTATTTCTCCATTATTGGTGGGAGTTCGAACTTGTCCAGTTACAATAGAAACCAATAACGATGGTTCCACAGACAACTAGAAACCAATCTACCTCAAGCTATACCACTGTTGGGCACATAGCTAAAGAACCCTCCGTCCTATAAGAAGAACACTTACTAATATGTTCATTGCAGTTTTATTCATATTAGCCAGAAAATAGAGCCAACCTAGATTTCTGTCAACCAAAAGGTGAAATAAAAAAAAAAAAAAACTAATGGAATATTACTTGGCTGTAAAACAAAGCAAAACAAAACAAAAATTTAAAAAAAAGACATCATAAAATTTACAGGGAAATGGGTGAAAGTTAAAAAACAATTATCCTGAGTGAAGTAACCCAGACACAAAAAGACAAAATTGGTATGTATTCACTTATAAGTGGATATTAGCTATTAAGTAAATGATAAGTTAAAATCCGTAGACACACAGAGGTTAAGTAAAGAGGATGGTTGTAGGGAGAAGCATGGATTTCCCTGGAAACAGAAAACCAAAGAGATTCTGTAGGTGTGGTGTGGGCGAGTAGGATGGGACTGGGAGGGATCAGGTAGAAGGAGGAATGAGATAGCTGTATTTGGGATGGCATTTAGGGAGAAAAGTTGAGAGACCCAGTGCTGTGGAAACTTCCTGGACTTTATGCAGGTGATGCTAGTGACATCAATGAGAACTCCTAGTAATGGAAGACATTGAGTCTGAACTGCCCATCTTTTATAGTCAGGCACGGCTTCCAGTGTTGGGACTGGGTCACATTAGGTTGAGTTGTTGGCCAAGGAGGTCTGCTAGAGATCCCTACATTACCCAGGCAAACACTAGGATTAAAGGTTGCTCTCTGAAAACTGACAACAGGGCACCCCTACACAGGGCAATTTCCACACAGATCATTGAACTTATTGAGATTAAGAGCTAGTGAGATTTTGATACAGTCACCCCTTCTTTCTAGTTTCTTTGGTGTGAGAAGGTACTCTACAGGCTACAGAAAGATAACAGGCAGACAAAATACATTAATGAAAGACACTGAAATTAGAAAAAGAAGATTATAATTGTCTTTTTATATAAGATAAATTGTTTGTAAAAATATCTGAAGACAAAGTTGAAATAGAACTAAAATACTAGTAAATAAAATCCATTAAAGTTTCATAACACAAAACTGATGAGCAAAAATTGTAGTACAAAACCATCCTGTAAACAAAATATCATATGCAAAGATTTCAATTTCAGAGATCATTAAAGATAAAGATATGAATACATTTAAATGTATTAGAAATGTTTATTATGAAACAATGAAGATTAAAAACAGTGATGAAGATGCAGATAATGTTAATATATCCCATGTTCATGAATGGGGAACAAAAGTCCTAATATTTTTCAAATATTTAAAGCAATATATAGATTCAATGCTTTCTTAGAAAAAAAACATTACAATGGTATTTTTCAGAGAAAGAGAGAAATCCTTAAATCAAATTGGACCTTAAGTCAAATTGGAGATGCAATGGGTATAAAATAGCTAAAGGAAAATGTGTGTGTGTGTGTGTGTGTGAGAGAGAGAGAGAGAGAGAGAGAGAGAGAGAGAGAGAGAGGAGAGGAGAGAGAAAGAGAGAGAGAGAGAGAGAGAGAGAGAGAGAGAGAGAGAGAGAGAGAGAGAATGAATCTGAGGCCCTCACACATTTTACTTTCAGACAGTACAAAAATCATTAGCTGATATACTATGGACCCACATTAAAGAGAAAAATAGAATAATGGGAGAAAATAAAGTCCTGAAAACTCCAGGCTGAATGTTATCCAATCTTTAAAAAGGATATCAGGAACTTGTTAAGAGAAATAGTCTCTTAAATGAATGGAGTGGAAACAGACAAGAGACAAAGAGAAGACATTCCTATAAAGAAAAGAAAATCAGAGCCCCTAAATTATGCCATATCGTAAAATTGATTTGAAGTGAATTAAATTTTAAATGTGAAATCTGTGTGTTGCTTTTGGTAGGACAGTCATTTTCACTGTTATTCCTACCAATCATGAGCATGGTAGATCTGTTTGCTAATATCTTCTTTGATTTCTCTCTTCAGTGTCTTAGGGTTTTCATTATACATGTCTTCCATATACTTAGCGTTATCCTAAGATATTGTGGAGCTATTAAAAGAGTTTTTGATTCCATGACTTTTTTCTCAGTCTGTGTAATTTTCATGTTGTGAGAAATTTGTGTATTAATTTTGTACCCTGCTCTTTATCTGAAAATCTTTAGAAATTTTTAGTGGGGTTTCAATAGTCTTTTATGTATAAAATCGTATTACCTGCAAATAAGGATATTTTTAATATTTCTTTCCTATCTGTTCTTAAAATCTTTCAGCTGTCTTATTCTTATAGCTAGGATTTTAATTAATATATTTGAGAGGTATGGAGAGTATGGATATCCTTTTCTTGTTTTTGTTTTAGTGGAAATTCACAAGAAAACTGGTTGATCTAGAAAAGGAAAATTATTCTGACTGAGGTAA
The DNA here is from genome assembly GCF_950005125.1 of Chionomys nivalis. Lineage (NCBI taxonomy): Eukaryota > Metazoa > Chordata > Mammalia > Rodentia > Cricetidae > Chionomys > Chionomys nivalis. The sequence goes on from NC_080092.1 coordinate 22,440,925, forward strand.
GCCTGATCCAAAAGGACAAATATAGTATGTATTATTTTTATAAGTGGATGTTAGAATTTAGATGTTCAGTAGGCATGTTCCAATGTGTATAATCACAGAGGTTAGCATAGAGTAAGGGGTTATGGGGAAGGTAGGATCTCCTAAATAATGGGAAAAATAATATTTAGTGAAGGACAGATTTGTGGGAGACTGGAACAGAGTACTAAACAGGGATGGTGAAGGAAGAGGGGAGTAAGATAGGGAATACGAGGGGACAACTAAAATTCAGGGACATTTGGGGTGTCATATGGAAGTTTACTACTGTAGATTCTTATTGAAATATATACATGTATGAAAGAAATCTAAATGGAGACTCCAGATAATAGAGGAGACAAAGCCCCAACTAAGCATTTTTTGCCACCAAGAGAAGCCTCCAGTGACAAAAATGTATGGACATCTAATTGAGTATTAGTCAAAAGGTACCACAGAAACCCCTCAACAATTCAGACAATTGCTAGAATTATTGATTGCTCTCCATAAACTGATGGAAAATCCCTATTTCAGAACAAAATACTTACATGTCTTATAGAATTTGTAGAAGTCAAGTTGATGCCTCTCTAGAGCCTTCACCACTGATAACTAGTGTTAATGGTACTGGAAGGTACTCTGCAGGCTACAAGAGAAGGAAAGTGAACAAGAGCCCAGCTATAAACCCTCCAATATGCAACAATGACTGCTTTCATGATACATGAACTTGAAACAGCTCTAGTAAACAGGAACCTGGGACTGAATATACCATGGGCCTATGAAACAACACATAGTAGTGTTCTACTAAGGAAACAGCATTAAAATGGCCTCTTCTGGCTAGTGGTGACACACACCTTTAATCCTGGGACTTGGGGGGCAGAGACTGTGAGTTTGAGGCCAACCTTGTCTACAGAGTGGGTTCCAAAATAACTAGAACTGTTTCATAGAGAAACCCCAACTTGAAAAAGCAAAAAACAACAGAATAACTAATACTCCCAATGGTATTATGCGATGCCCGTAGTTCAGTATCTCACACAATCATCATCACAGACTCTTCTTGCAAACAGATGGGAACTACCACAGAGAACTACTACTGGACAATATTCAAAGACTGAGAATTTGGAGTACACAGCCTGAAATGGCATTTCTCTATTCAACTCTCCCCCTCAGGTCTCAGGAAGCTTTGCCAAGAGGAAGCAAAAATTTTGTGAGGCCCAATGGGATGGAAGACTCTGAGCAAACAATTTTCTCTAGACACAACAGTAGTGACGCATGAATGAACTCATACAGACTGTGAGGATGCTAAAGCCCGCCCTCACTCAAATAAACCAAGTCCCAGTGCTGAGGGAGAAGTGGAAAAGGAATTATTCCTGTAACTAAGAAACTATCTGCAATTGACATCCGCTTGCAAAAAAAATAGTTTTCTAAAATGGAGTATCACTGGACATATTAACTACACTTCAGGATAGGACCCATGCTCAGCTATGGTTAGTCAGCACAAAATGAATTCATCAAACTTCACAGACTTTTTTCTCATACTTCTTCATTCGGGCATTTTTTTTTGACTGAAATAGTCCTCATTTTGGTTTCTGTTTTTGTTTATTTGTGTATGTGTATGTGTGTGTATGTGTTTGTTTTAGGTTGTTTGGTTGGTTTTGGTAGTTGAGGTTTGCTTGTTTTATATATTCTTTTTAAAAAGGCTGAGTCTATTTCTGTCAGTAAACGTATACAATGTGTCAAATTTAATGTGTATATAGTCTTTTTTTTTTTTTTTTTTTTTTTGGTTTTTTTCGAGACAGGGTTTCTCTGTGGCTTTGGAGCCTGTCCTGGAACTAGCTCTGTAGACCAGGCTGGTCTCGAACTCACAGAGATCCGCCTGCCTCTGCCTCCCGAGTGCTGGGATTAAAGGCGTGCGCCACCACCGCCCGGCTGTGTATAGAGTCTTAAACTTGCACCTTAACATATTGCATAGGGTCATTGCACAATACTATTCATTATAGTTAAAATAAAGTCAGGGTTTTTTTTTTTCAAAATGTTAATTGTAAAATTTTTAGTTCACTTTACATACCTACTACAGTTCTTCCTCCCTCCCTCCCTCCCTCCCTCCCTCCCTCCCTCCCTCCCTCCCTCCCTCTCTTATGTTCCCCTAGTTCCCCCCAACTTACACCCTGGTCACTCTAGAGAAAAGGTAAGGCCTCCAATGGGGAATAAACAAAGCTTCATACACTAAGTTGAGACAGGACCAATCCCTTCCCCTTGCATCAAGGCTGAGCAAGGCATCCCACCTAGTGAATGGGCTTTAAATGGCCAGCTCATGCACCAGGAATATATCCTTGTCCAACTGCCAGGGGCCCCTCAAACAGACTAAGCTACACAACAGTCACGCAGATGCAGAGGGCCTAGTGTAGTCCCATGAAGCTTTCCCAGCTGTCTGAACAAGGTCCCTGAGTCCTCTTGAGCTCGGGTCAGCTGTCCAGGAGGATTTCTCCCATCACAATCTTGACCCCTTACTCACTTAATTTCTCCCTCCTCTTTTTGATTGGACTCCTGCAGCTTGGCGTGATGATTGGCTATGGATCTCTGCACCTGCTTCTTTCAGATAGGGTATTCACCAACCTGATTACAGGGGAAGTCCAGTTCAGGCACTTACCCTCCCATTGCTTGGAGTCTTAGTTGGTCCATCCTTGTGGATTCCTGGGAATTTCCCTAGCATTAGTTTTCTCTCTAACCCCATGGCTCCCTCTGTTAAGATCCCTCTTTCATTGCTCTCCCATTCTGTCCTTCTCAGAACTTGACCATCAGTTCACTCATGTTCTCATTTCTCATTCCGTCCCCACCACCGCATCCCTGACCCCAATTTATCCAGATCTCATCTATTTTCCCTTCCCAGAGTGATCCGTGCATCCCTCTTAGGGTCTTCCTTTTTACCCAGCTTCAGTGATGTTGTGGAATATAGTCCTATTATCCTTTCTTTTACATCCACTTAGTACAAATTTTATGGTAAATTAGGTAATCAGTATGGCAGTTTCTCAGATTATTGGGAATTAATCTACCTCAAGATCCAGCGATACCTCTCTTGGGCATATACCCAAGGGATGTTGAATCATCCCACAAGAATTATTGTTCAACTATGTTCGTAGTAGCATTATTGGTAATAGGCAGAACTTAGAAACAACCTAAATGACCCTCAACTGAAGAATGGAAAGAAAATGTGGTCCATTTATTCACACAATGGAGTGTTACTCCTTTGTAAACTACAATGACATCATTAAACTTGCAAACAAATAGAAGGTATTAGAAAAAAATCATTCTGAATGAGTTAACCCAGATTCAAAAAGAAAGCAGAAAGATTTATGAAAATTCACAAAAAAAGGGGTTTTGAAGAAGATCTTAAAGGAACATGCAAGAAAGATAAAGATATACAAGAAATTACATTGAACCAAGATCATCTGCACAGCAAAATAATAATAATATCCATGAGGTTAAGAGATAACCTGCAGAGAAATAATCTGTAAAAAAATATAAATACTCAGAATAAAGGCAACTCAAAATCTGAAGGTGTTACAAATGCAAGCTAAAAGGGACTAAATATAAATACAGATATTTTGTGCGAGAAAATATACTTTTAAGATGAACATTTGTGTGGAAAATTGCTTAACATTGTTCTTCACTAATGACAAGAAAACCACATTCAGTGTAAGTCATCAGGTTACTGTAGTAACAACAACAGCTATTTGGATGTTAAAAGAGAAAGAGAAAGAAAGAAAAATGGGAATTGCTTTAAAGAGTATTGAGAATGTACTTAATATTTCCTGCAACTTAAAACTTCTTAAAATCCATTTCTTTTATTTATTTATTTATTTTTATTTTTTTATTCTTTTTTAATTAAAATTTCCACCTGTCCCTGTTTCCCATTTCCCTCCCCCTCCTCCCAAATATTGCCCCCTCCCCCCACTCCCCTTTCCCTATCCCCACTCCTCTTCTCCTCCCCCCACTCCATTCCCCCTCCCTCTCGATACTTGTAAGTAAATGACACAAAGTCATCAGAATTTGTAATTCTATAGGGAAGGAGTTAGAAAGATGGGGAGGTTGCCCTCCTTCTGTGCAATGCATGAGAAGTGTATTGGAGGTGCCCTCAACAGTATGGTGCCTTCATATAGACAGAATGTATGTGACATAATAAATGAGCAGGCATTTGAAAAGAGGTGATCTTAATAAAGAAACAACTCTTCAAATGTAAAGAATTATTATTTTCACTTCAAGCCAACAAATAAATCATGTCCACTTGCAGCATTCCAGAAATAGCTGAAATAGTTCAAATTGAGATATTTAAATAACTTTCCTCTTAGAATCATCTAGGTACTTTTTTATTTTAATAGGAACCACAGCAGGGTCTCTATTGAACGAATCACCTCTACTATCTTAATAAGGTGCATATGTTCTTTCAAAACTGATACTGAATAAAAGTTGTATTACTTTAAAAAAAAAGAGTATTGAGAATGGAGAAAGCTTATAGACTGTTGGGAGAAAGGAAAGTGAATAGAGATGCTGTAGAAAATACATGAATATTGGCTAAAATGCTACCAAGAAACAAAATAGTCAATCAACCAATTGTTTGCCAGTAGATAACTGTATAGAGAAGACTGTTTATATGTATATATCTAGAAATATATCATCCTCTATAATGGAATATTTTTCAGCAACAAAAATAAAATATTGCTATTTGTAGAAAAGTAGATAAAAGTAGGTGTCATTTTGTTAAGTGACATAATCAATACATAAAAAGACTAATATCACATATCTGACACCTTTCTTGGAAACACAAAAATGGTTTCATAAATGACCAGAATGGGTCAATCAACAGAAAGTTGATAGAGATGTAAAAAACAAAACAGAAAAATAAATCATTTGATTTATCTCTTTAATGTGTATTAAACATATCAGCTGAAAGAATCAGCTGTCGGTTTTGTGGTACAATGAGGCTATTATCACTAAAAATGTTCTATGATAAAATTCAAAATAACTATATTGGTATAAATGGTATATACAAATAGAAATGATTGTTTGAAGAAATACATGTTTATTGTCCTCACTAGGTCATTACACATATATAAATGCATGTTAAAACTATGTCTCAATAAAAGAATTTGAGCAAAAGTTTAAAAGCCATTTTAAGTAATTAGAAAATCAAGAAGCCTTAAAGTAGAGCTAGTAAAATCACCAAAAGCAATAAAGAGTTCACAGTGGTGAGTGTGTATGTGTATGAAGGCATTAGGTAAGACGTGTTCATAGGAAAAAATTTATCGTTTTTCTTTAGGTTTCTAACAATATGAGATTGTTCCTTATTAAAGATAATGTAAAGGGAGCAGAGGATATGAGGCAATTTGATCACTGTTAAGTTGTACACCAAGAGAGAGGCACCATTATAATTGATTTGACATGTCTTTTTTTCCATGTTTAGATGATATCGCATATTTATTCGATACTAATAATTTTACTTATTGACCTCCCATCCATCTTCCATTTTTTCCTTTCCTTCCCTCATCTGTTCCTGTCCTCCTTTCTTCTATCCTTTCTTTCTTGTCTCCATCATCCAGACTTTCCCTCTTCTTCCCTTTCTTTTTCCTCCCTCTGTATTGCCTTGCTTTTTACCTCCTTCATCTTGCTTTCTTGATTCGTTTCTCCTTCTCTTCACCCTTCCACTTTACAGGACTTGAATTCATAAGGGTGCCATTTCTATTTTTATACAAAATCACTTATCTATATAACAGCGTTTGCACACTAAAAGAGAAAATACTTTTGTATAACTCTATTGTTCACAGCTACTCTTTCAGTCTAGAATGGATGGCTTCTTACTTCTAGCTAGTATTTATTACTCCTTGCTATGTTCGTCATTGAAATTAAGGAAATTCAGTAAAATTTATATCTTCAATACAAGAACTACTTTCAGTTTTTCACAATTAGAAATGTTTGTTTCTCTCACTGGTTTAAGTGGTTGTTCAAAACCTCAGATAAATTCAGAAGTTACCATTGAAATTTTATGCTTTTAAAAATATAGAATCAAAACAACCTATCCACTGTGTTATATAAAAACACCGTTGACCATTGATGCTTAAGGAGATTCAACTGTTTTCATTTTGTGAGTTCCTCTTCCTCTAAATTTCTCTCAAGAATTAACTTCTTTTAGTATTTTTTTTTTGTGTGTGTGTAGTTGTTTAGACTTAGCAAAGTGAAGTCAAGAGACGATAGGAATCTTGAATTTGGTTTAGTAAAATAGAAATTCTTATTTCTAAACTGTTTTGGTTTGTTTTGAGTTTTAGTTTTTGGTCATTTGTTTGTTTTGTTTTTAAGAATTATTGAAATTACCTGCAAGAGTAATTTGAATCTCAAATTGAAAATGAATCTCTTATGAGTTGTGGATTCTTATGCTGAAAGCAATAGCTGCTTGGTTATTTTCAGAGGCTGGCAAAATATTAGACAAGAAGGACAACGTGTGTGAAAATAAAGATTCATGGAAAACCCATAAGTCAGAACCTTAAATGCATACATCATAACATAGGTTCCCAAGTGGGAGACTGTTAGGTGAGCTTCTACTGTTTGCCATAAGCTAGTTGCATTTGCAGCAAGCCATATGGTTTGGGAAGTGGGGAGTTCCAGAAGCTTCCAGAGCGAAATTTAACAGCCATGTCTGAAAACAGTTTACACAATGTTTACTAGTCATTCTAAGGCATACCAGGAAATTTTCTTCGTTTTCTCTTCATTTAAAAATATGGATGTTTACCTCTACACTGATATTTTCGAATTGCATCCTTAAAGACTTTTTAATTTTCAGAAAATATCTACATTATTACATTGATCTGCACCAATCAAACATTTTCTTTATGATTCAACTTCACAAATACTATATTCTTTTTCTCTAGAGAGCTGTAAACTCTTCAATTAACACAATGTATTTCAAACATGGGTTACTACAAATAATTTTGAAAGTAACTTAATCAGATCAACAAAATAAATAGTGGTTAGTATTTATTCAGAGACATGTATGAGAAAATTTTGTAAAAAAAAAAAACACTATCATTCAACCAATATACAGATTATAGTAGTCACTGTCAATTTAGGTATCTAGAGACCAACTTGAGAGCACAAATTTTAATTTACTTTTGCCTTTTCCTGGTGTATTTGCTTACAAAATAAAATGCATCAAAGACAACATAGCTTAAGACTTGAGGTTTGTTATAGTTCATGCATTTTAAATTATATTTACAATATTAATGTTCAAATAGAAATGCAGGTTACAAGTGCACAGAATATAAAGTTAAAATTCACCCACAGCAAATTATTAATTCCAAATTAGTCTAAAAGAAAATGCCTTCTAAAACCTTACAACATATATCTTTTTTGCATAGTCCTGAAGAAAACGAGGATACTCCAGAGCATCATACTCTACTGTATAATTCTCTCTGCTGATAGGACAGCTAAAAAGGAAACTCAAATTTGGACCAAATTGATTAGTTTGGAAACAATCACTCCTGTAATTAGGATAGGTCAGGGAAAGATTCTTTATAAATAATTTATCAGAAACTACTCTATAAAAACCAAGGGAAATGTCAAGCCAGGTGTAATCTTTTTAAACTATTTCTGTATAAATCAATTAAGGTACTTTATTTTGACACCCAGTGTCAGTATTTACCAAACCTAGACAGACAAGTCCATCCCTGCAGCACGCATTTGCAAATAACTTTACTCATTAATGTTTAATTAAGACAGAGGAAAACTGTCCTTGATATTTTGCTGCAATTAGTGCTCTCTATACCCCACTGACTTCTCATGATGAATTACTTTTCAAATGGAAAGTGAAGTGATTAAAACTGGAGACACTCCATCTCCTATGCATCACCCATTCCACATGCGGAAAAGAAAACCCAATAAGGCTAGGCAGAGAGAAAATGAAAGAAATGTGTGCCATTGCCAATTCTAACTGTGAAGCTTCTGGTTGGTTACGGTTAAAAGGAGATAAAATTTGTAAAAGCCCAATCTGTTCCTCCATATTATACAACAGAAATTTAAAAACTCTGAAGTCTGATAGCTCAATTGAATATGCAGTATTGGATAACTAACAATCAAGAGATTGCATTTGTTCTGACTCCAAAAACTGTTCCCTACACTCTCTTTCAATCACTTTGTATCATTTTAGATAGGATGGACAAATACAGTGAGTTATTTACAGTGAGATACTACATAAAATTGATATTCTGACCCACTGAAAAAACTATGAATGAAAAATTGCTATTAATTAGGCTCGAAATAGTGTAATGCTATGGAATAGATTGTTGTCGGAGACCATGCTATGCTACTATAATATCTAATGTGAAGGACAGGCATAAGCTTCTGTAGACACTAGAGACATTGCCAAAACATGGGTGTATAGTAGGCCAATCTGGCTGCCATGTAGGTTAGAAAATGTTGAGAGAGAAAAAAAGGTAGTTCAAGTGTAGGCTGCAGAAACTGCACATCAGAGATTTAATCTCAACTGTTTAATCATCTAATGTATAAACTTCTTGATATAATTTGGAGTACGGCAAACCTCATTGCTTTTCTTTCTTGCAATGCATCTTATTCTAATTGGGAAATAGTTTTCTATATTCTCTTCAGGAATATCTTATTCTTTTTCATCAAATGAGAACAAAAGCACACACATTCTGACAAGTACTATGGTTAGGTTTAAGCTCCAACATAAAACCTCAAATGGCCAGCAGAATAAATCTATGCAAAATTAATAAAATGTACACTGGAGAAATACAAGAAGATCCTCAATGTTGGCCACACTCCTGGGTGCCACTTATGATAACAATTCAAAGACCTTGACCTATCAAGCCGGTTTACTGATGGAGAACTCTTATCCGAGACCCCGCTGTTAGTTCTGACAGATTTGCCACACATGGTTGCACATGGCTACACTTGTACCCACTCGAGTGTGTAAGAAGGTGTCTAGTGCTGAGCCACTGAGAATTGGCCTCGGTAATGTTCTAATTGCAATGTACCTCTCAGTGAAGAAGTTAAGCTTGATCAAAAAAATTCCTATGGTGCTATCCCCCCTTCTAATGCAAACATGCATGCAAATTGAATGTATATTTTTCTGATGTCTCAGTGCTTATGAAAATCGTAACTATGTTCTTTGCATTTTGAAGTTCCCTTTTCCCCTTTTTATGTTGGATACGTATATGCACTGTTAAAGGTTACATGGCATCTAAAACAGGAAATATTCATATGCATTTCCTACAAGTTTGGCAAACCAATAAGAAAAAATGTATAGGAGCAAATGATAAGACTCCAACAAAACGATATTCTATCATAAAATTTTAGCAATTAAAAGCAATACTTTATATAAAAGCAATAAACAGAATTTTACAAGATTCATATAATCCCTGTTTTTAAATGGATTATTTATGTAATGAGATAATAGCTGTTCATACCTTTAGCACATTTTACTTCCAAATCAATTTTGAGAAGAAGCATTATGCAAGCCAGTTATTTCACAGCCTGGCCAAATGATATTTTCCTACCAGATACTTTTAGTTTAATTTCTGACTCTTAAGGACATATATACAAAGATCAAGTTAGGTGTAAATATGTAGCTATATAAAGTATACAAATATAATGTATAAATTGCCAATTCAATTTTTTAAATCTACACAGATTTATATGTATAAGAATTCACAAGCTACATTAATTAGTTTCTTTACTAGACATCAAATGAAGGATTAAGATTGCAAACAATCCGTCAAGGAATATATAAGTATGTGCTTGTTTGTGTAGAACTCTGAAAATAAAAACTTAATTATCTATATTCTAAAGAATGTTGAACAAATTTTAGGTTCGTTATCCAAGACAGATGTATTCCGTAAACTGAAATTCTATCTATTAAGCCAATAATTACTCTAGTTCTGAAAAAGGCAGAGAAGAACCATGAGGGTGGAAAACTATCATAGTAGACATCACTTTAGAAGTCGTCTGGGGTGTCAGTTATCACCCAGCAGTATGCCTGAATTCATTGCACAATAGGAAGCTTTAAACAGGAGTTAATAAAGATATATCATTTTACAGAGCACACTATTAGCAATTTCAACAACACTCAATGGGAAATGGTATGATTGAGATTCAGAGGAATGAAGTCATATGGAATTTTGGAGGGCAAGGTCAAATCGAATCAAGCCTTATTCAAATGTTACTGGATTGTTTTGCTGTTTTGCCTCTTATTGTATGTGGAAATCTAAAAAAAAAATGTTATATCTGTTGAGATCCATTGTCAGCAAATACATATTTATAAGTGTGTATTTATATAATGTATGTATATACTTATGCATATATTATACACTCATTTATAAAGATGTATTTGCATATTTTGGCTTTTATTTCTGTATGTTCCCATGCATCCCATGGTAAATATTATGGATACCTTCATCAAGTTCAAGGTTAATTCCCTTGTATGAAAAGCTTTGATCTGAAAACTGTCCTAGGACTTCTAACCACACAAACCAGAAGTCTGACCCTCACTTTAAGGTGTGGCCATGAGAGCTATGGTTCCTCTGTATGAGCACCTGCAGCTCAGCCTTATTACTATTTGATCATGGTGTGTAGATCACATGTACAGTATCCCTTTGGTACTTGTAACCAGAGGACCTTCGTGAGTTTGTGTGTGTGTGTGTGTGTTTGCGTGCATGCGTGTCTTCCTCAAACTTCACAATAGTGTTTCATCTTACCTTAGTTTTGACTTTAAAGGATAATATTCAAATGTCAGTCTTTAATATGCCTACTAGCAATATTACCTCTTTTTAATAACTGTTAAATGTGAAAATACATCTGTGTATATAATACAGTTACAGACAATAACTTAAAAATAAGAACAAAGTTTACCAAAAATTTTTGGAAAGATTTTTTAAAAAAAATTTCGATTTGTAGATCGGAAAAGTAATGGGTGACACATAAAGATCCTTGAGATGTACCTCTTCTCCTGCCCTTATTCTTTTTGAATTATTTCATCTGAAAGCAATTTTATTGTGTTTAAAGTCTTTTTTATTTTTTTAATTTTAAACATGGTCTTGCCATGTAACTCAAGCTGATTAAGAATTTGTCCTTAAGAACATGGTTGGCCCCAAAACATAGAGATCCAATCATATTTTTCTTCAGAGTGATGTAATGAAAAGCATGGGCCACCCAGACTGCCTTTAAAAATGTTTTATTCTTGCTATGCAATGTAAATATGTGTTGTGTGGCAATGTTTATTTTTGCTATATAATTTTCATTTTCCTCTATTGCAATATTGCAGTTACTTAAAACTATAGTTGTTTATCATTTCAAGGTAAGAAATGAAAAGCTTTGAGCTAAACTTATGAACCACCATTAGTATATTACATACAATACAATTTATAGTTCACTGGGGTTTTATTCTTGGCTTTGTGTTAATGTCACTTTTCCTCTAAACATACCTTTAATTTATCATATAGCTCTTGTATTATATATCTTAGTAATTAATCATAAATACTTCAAAAAGAGGGCAGACTATAAAGAAATAAACAAACCAGGGTATGTTGTGACCAGTAACTTTTTTTGTATTCTTTTCAAGTACTTCCTGTGGCCTTTCTTTTCACTGTGTCTCTCAAAATTCTACTCTCCTTTCCCACCCACTATCTTTAGCTTCCCAGGGGATGTGGCTTGGTTGTGCTGGGCTTATCTAAAATACTGTCTACAAAAGTGATCTTTCAGTAGATTTTGTAATGATTTAAGGGAAATATGTGTTTGGGATAGCCTTTATGAAAATGAGGGACACAGTCATGGCATTGGAGTACAAATTTCTCTTCCTCTTACCTAATTGTAATAAATACTGATATTCATATGGAATTTAATAATTTCTGATTAACTGATTAAATTTAAAAGCCAGGTTAGAGATTTCTCACACTTTCAAGCTCTGCCTTTCTAAACACTAACTGGTTAACATTATGAATATCATTTACCAGAAAGATATTTCTGGTATGAGTGGATTGGCTAAATTGACTAAGTAAAATAGGACTTTGTGTAACCAATTTACATCAGAGGAACCTTTATTGGGTGACTACAAGGAGAGCCACATGGGGCAGGTCTACCCTTAAATCACTCAAGTTCTTGCACACAGGACAGATTTAGTTAATATCTGCAGGCTTTGCTTGTGAATGCCTCTAATCCTGGTCGGCTTTGTTCTGCTCTACTTTCAAGTACAAGGAACTGGGACCCCTGTGCTCGGTTGAGGGGCAGGCATTTTCTATGTGATTTCCCACTTGCTTGTGTGGTTTGTTTGCTTTATTTATTTATTTATGGTCAGGATCACAAGGAGAAGGTATCAGCCCTTTGAAGAATGAATGCTGCTGTCATCCGCCATTTCCTAGGAGATGTCACAGCTGTGACAAGGAAAGGTTTATAATGGCACAGTTCGGTGCCTTCATAATTTATTCTCTCTGATTTTATGCTCTTTTAGTCTCCTGCTCAACCATCCACTAACAAGCAGTGATATTAGCCAATAAATCAAAGACGTCTGCTTGTCACCACCAGATGCTTGGCCACATCTCTGCCGATTATGAGACGCAAAAAAGGACTATTTCATGTAAGGAATCTGCAGAGGAGTTCTAGTGATATTTTGTTTGATAGTAACCCAGCATGAGGTGAATGTAGTAAAATTCAATAACTTTTATGCCTCTTAGCAATGACGATCTAGGTTGAAATAAAGCTAGAAAGTAAATTAGGCCCCCACCTTCATAACTGTTCTATCTGTGATACTAAATCTCTTCCTTTAGTTCTTTGATAAAGAAGAAATATAATAATGCACCAAGTTTGTTTTGATGGGTTTAAGAAATTATGTTCCACTTATAAAAACACCAATTGGGATATTTGTATCAATCTATAAAGTGAATCCACTGAAGTACATATCATTGGTAAAGATATATTAGTAAAGAATATTTCTTCCTATGTCAGTCAGCATAGAAGTCTATGATGATGTTTTCTTCATTGTTAAAGAAAAACTGTTGTCCACCAAAAAAAAATACTTAATGGAAATGAAATTGTTATCTTTTATGTTATTTCATTTTTGAAATTATTGATCTACTATGGTATGGGCATATTTACTTTTGTGGTATACATGAGAATAATAGCATCAGACTGACTTAAAAGATTACAAATTGATGTGTATATGTAACATCTGCTTCCAAGTATGATGTTGAATTTGAAATAGAGTATACACTATTCTTTAAATAAATAAATAAAAAAGTGTTAGTATACTGATTTCATATTATCAAGAGCTGGTCAATCTTTCTTACTCAAGAAGTTAAAAATACTTATACATAAAATATTGTCAGTTCAGCTTCTTGCTATTTTAACAGTTTGTTATAGAACAATAAAATATATTTTAACATGTACATCAAAATATTATTGTATAACAAAAAATCATCCTTTGTTATAATCATGCTTTGTTAATTAACTATGTTTATGTGGCTCACTTTAAGTGAATTTGGCTGAGTTACCACTAAATTCAACAAAAAAAAATCAGTAAAAGTTTATTTTTTTCAAGTAATGATAATTTTGCACAGTGCAAGATTTAGAAGGAACACAGCATAGACCCCTGTGTTATTCTGTAACTTGCCTTACTAACAAGCTTCATATGAAGTTTCTAGCAACATGAAATGGTCACGTTACCTTTTCTGGAGTGTCAACACAGTGAAGAAATTCTTAACACTCTCTCTAACACTTTAAAATGAATAAAAGTAATGATTTATTTTATATCATGTCTTAAACATTAAATCTACATGCAGAGCTAGCGCTAGAGTATCGCCCTATACCAAGTTAGAGAAAGCCTCCCTTTCTCCCATCCAGATGAAGGACCACTGAACTGTATGTCCAAATACATCTCATCATTCCAATAGATGATATGATGTTTCCAGTTTCCAGCTGAAGCTAAAAGTTTCTTCACAAAGCCACTACAGAAAAGTTACCATTGTCTCTAAGCAATCAAAATCTTTTCTTTACATCATCTTCCTCTGCATCTTTTGAAATCTTAGCAAATTACTATCCCAGTAACATTTCCTGACATCTTAATTTTGATCACAGATTTTTCTCTTAATTTTATGTCTATTATTTCAACAAAATTAGCATTTGGTGACATGTTATTTTGCTCATACTTTGGAAGCACCTTTATCTGAATTCTGCCCTGTACTTTCTCTGATAGATTAAAAAAAAAATTTCCTTTGTCTTCCCCACTCTGGTGATCTACTCTAGAATGTGCCAGACACCATTGTCATGTCCAATTAGTCATGCATTTTGTGCATGACTAATAAGAGTGAGATCTGGAACTATTTTTCAATTCTTTGCATAATTTTTATCAACAAAAAGTGTGCTGATACATAGTGCATATTTAATATTTTGGTTTCATATTAAAGGAGATAAATTTTGAAACTGAGCAGGTAGGAACACACCACAAGGTAAGTATGGGCACGTATTATTATCATGACACATATTTTTGTTTCATTTTTTTCCAAAATTAATATTATTTTTTATCAGAATGTATTGAAGAGAAAAGTCAAATAACTTTTTGTCTTTAATTAAAGAATATACTTAAGAGTGTAAATATCCTCTGAGTTATATTTATCTCTTGATTTATGTCAGCAAATAAGTCTCTGATTTTTATGTATCTGGTAAATCAATAATATAAAACTACATGATAAACACATTTATGCATTTGTGCAAGTTCTGTTGAGCGGTATATTTACAGAACATATCATTTTAAATAATAATATGATTCAGTTGCAAATTCAGACATAATCATGTTGAAATATTTTAGGTTATACAATTCAGCATGTGACAAAATCAAAGAAATATGATAAATATAACTGATATGTCACTTGATTAACATAAAATATTTAAATTATGAAGTTTGCACTCATTTGACAAAGGAAATATGAAGCTGTTCATTGGGAAAATAATGCAGCAATTTTATATATTATGTAAAAAATAATTTCTGAAAATTTCCTATTTTGGAAACCTAGGATGAGTTGTTAGTCTCTAGATAAAAGAAAAATATCACAGTCATTTAAGGGTAAGCTTTTGCAGATATTTAAAATGTGTCTATTCATTAAGAAAATATATTTGAGGAGTGCTGATTAGTGGATCTGGTCATTCATTCTTGTAGCACACGATAACAATTTCATTTGTGGACCATCAAAGAATTTCTGTCATGTCATGAGGACTCAATAACAATTTTTTTTTTATTATTTTACACTGAGTAAACTCATTCTTATCTTTAGAGTGATAAGGCTAGGGCATATAGCTCTGTGGATATGCTATTCAATATATTAGACTAGCATAATAATTAATAATATTCCATTGATTTATGAACATGTAGTGAAAAGATAAGACAGTTTCTTCTCTTTAAGTCTTTCTTTAAAATAATACTTTTAATATTACAAGGAGTATAATATGAGCTTGCCTATTGTTCTCAGAGAGATGGAGACAGAACCCAGGTTAATTCACAATCTTATTGTACTTTTTTGTTTTCTTTAATTGATTTTTTGAACTATGCACTTTCTCTGCTCCTCTTCGTGCCTTTCCCTCCCGTTCAACCCTCTCTCATGGTCCCCATGCTCCCAATTTACTCAGTTGTCTTTTACTACTTCCCATGTAGATTATATCTGTGTATGTCTCTCTTAGAGTCCTCATTGTTGTCTAGGTTCTCGGGGATTGTGATTTGTAGGCTGGTTTTCTTTGTTTTATATTTAAAACCACTTATGAGTGAGTACATGTGATAATTGTTTTTCTGAATCTGGGTTACCTTATTTAATATGATGTTTTCTATCTCCATCTATTTGCCTGCAATTTTCAAATGCCATTATTTTTCTCTCCTGTGCAGTACTCCATTGTGTAAATGTAGCACATTTTTCTTATCTATTCTTCAGTTGAAGGGTATTTAGGTACTTTTGAGCTCTAATGTTAAAGTATTATTGGCATTACAAGACTCAGTTATGAGACCAGAAAGGTTGTTCCATCTGGAAATATTCTTACTGTCAAGGCAGAAGTTTTCTGTTTCATCAACAGACCCATATGGTAGAAAAAAAGCACAGTTTATTTAAATTGTCCTCTGATATTACTGTGGCATGTGTATGGAAATGAATCACATGCACATACACAAACACACACGTAAATTTAAAAAAATTGTAAATGTTCACCTTATTTTAGGTCAGGATTATTGGAGGTAAAGAGGAAATAAAAGATAAAATAAAATTATCTCAATATAAGCATGTCCTTTAACCAGAAAAATGATTGGCTATAGTCTCTCCATGGGAATAGAGACTATGGATGCATTCTCACGGGAATGGAAAGCTTCTATAGAGAAGACAAAAAGGACTTTAATGATGTAAGATTCCATCATTGTTTTGGCTCATTAGGAATCTCAAAGTTATAATAACCAATGGAGACTGGTATGTTGCCCTTAACACAAGGGACACATCACATATACTTCTCAGTGGAAAGGAGAGTCTTCAGCTAAGGAGGCCACATTATCTTCTGTGGTTTAAATAAAAATGGCTTCTATGGACTATTATACTTAAATGTTATGTCATCAGGGAGTAGCACTATTTAAAATGATTTGAAGGATTAGGCGGTATGGCCTTGTTGGAAGAAACAAGTCACTGAGGGTGAGCTTTGATGTTTCAACAGCCCACTCCAGGCCTAGGGTTTTTGTCTGCCTGTGCATGAGGGTGCAGCTCTTAATAACTGCTCCAACACTTGCCTGCACACTGCCATGCTCCTTGTCATGATGATAATGGACTAAAACTCTGACATTGTAAATGAGGAACCATTTAAATGTTTTCCTTTGTAAGAGCTGCCTTGATCATGGTATTGATTCCTATTTATAGAACACGACTAAGACACTTTTCTATTTGGAATATTGTAATAGCCAGATTAGGGCATTTGCTATTAGACTGTGTCTCCTAGTAATGCAGAAAGCTACACCCATAAAATCTACCCAACATGACTGCCTAAACAGGAGCTCATCGAAGACAACAAAAATAGATATGCCAAAGGGGACAGGAGAAAACCCATATGACCTCAAGTCTACACAAAGTCTACACACAAATAAAGAAAGCCTGGAGATGGAGAAATCTTCTGTAGGGAAAGGAACAATTGATTAACCATCATCTAATGGTCAGCCCTAAAAACATATATACATGTAAGATTATACAGACTTTTAAGGTTATTGTGAGGAATATATATGAATATATACACACACATACATATATATACAAACATATATATATATATATATATATATATATATATATATATATGCAATACCCTTTATTACAAAAGAATACCATGAATTAGGATGGGAGCAAGGAAAGGTATGCAGTAGGATTTGGATGGAGAAAAGGAAAGGAAAAAATGTTATTGTATTATAATATCAGAAGTCAAAAAAAAAAAAGAACTTGACTAGGTAGGTAAGTAAGGGAAGATCCTGGAGGCAGAGTGAATATGATCAAAACATATTGTATTAAATTCTCATACAATTAATGTAATACTATTTAAAATACTGAGAAATGTAACAAAAAGGCTAAAAGCAATCAATAGAAAGTTGTTAGAAGTGGGTCTCTTGTTTTCAACATATCACTGATCTTTTCAAAAGGAATAAGATCAAAATTAAGACTAAAGACAAATATAATAAGCTATCAAGACACAGACAGGTAAGGGTGAGTCAAATGATTTTTGGTAAGTAAAAGAAACTAATTTGAAAATGACACAAAGTGAATTATTAAGCTACACAAAATGAAACTGTTGAGCTATAGAGATACTGAAAGTTCAATTGTTGGTTAGGATAATGAACCAACAGAGTTGTACAGATCAATGGTATTACTTTTAAGACAGTGAAATAATCTGGTAGAGTTCTATAATGATTGATATGTGGCTTTATACATTTGACAAAGACTATCAAATTTCATGGCACAAACACTGAGCCTTAAAATATGTAACAAGAAAAATCATTTAGGATGTCAAGGGTTATCAAGAAGTAATAAAGAATGTAATAGAAAAGTATAACTCCTCTTTTAAATATAAATGGTTAATAAATATATGACTGTTTAAAAATAGCAAAGAAGCCGGGTGGTGATGGCGCACGCCTTTAATCCCAGCACTTGGGAGGCAGAGGCAGGCGGATCTCTGGGAGTTCGAGGCCAGCCTGGTCTACAAGAGCTAGTTCCGGGACAGGCACCAAAGCTACAGAGAAACCCTGTCTCGAAAAACCAAAAAAAAAAAAAAAAAAAAAAAAAGTAAAGAAAAGTGAGTAGGTAAATATTGAGTTGGAGAAAGGTGGCAATGATAGTATAGATAACTTAGAAACTGGAAGAATCAGTAAAAAAAAAAGGCAACAAACTATAAAATACTAAATATGATAAATATTTCATTGGGCTATTTATTTTCAACAGTACTTCTCTTATCTATAAATACTGAAAAAGAACAATTAAGTAAATCAATTTTATTTGGTAATAGTCCAGATCTTTCTAGTTGGAATGGGAATTCACAAAGAAATAGGACAAACAGCTATAAAGATTCATGTTCTTGTAGATTAGAATTGGAACCATCATTATAAACTCATATTTTACACAAAGTTGGTTAATTATGGTATTATTATGAAAATGTATATGGATAGTATAAAGTATACAAATTAGTGCTCTCTTTTATGTGAGAGTAGAAAAATGAGAAAATATTTGAAAAGAAGATATGTTTTGTGTCCAAGGTAAATTCTAATATACTGAAAATGGGGTCATAGAGCCTCTGTTATGAATGAATGGAAAGAATGGAAGAAAGACAGAAATAGACAAACAAAATGATAAAAGAAAGGAAGGGAGGAAAGAAGGAAGGAAGGAAGGAAGGAAGGAAGGAAGGAAGGAAGGAAGGAAGGAAGGAAAGAAAGAAAGAAAGAAAGAAAGAAAGAAAGAAAGAAAGAAAGAAAGAAAGAAAGAAAGAAAGAAAGAAATGAGGGCAGGGGAAAGAGATAAAGAGGGGGAAGCAAGGAAATAAGAATGGTCCACATCAACAGGAGTTTTATTGTAACCATGGAGGAAAAATAACAAGATGCTATCAGTTTCCAAATCAGAAAAATTACTCTGCACACAGAGAAGTAAGTTCTTAGTTAAAGCATAACTGTTGGTACATTCAAAGTTTCATAATCTTTTCTAAATAAAATTTTGAAACAATAGAGTGCTTCCCAATCCTTGATGTGCATGTTTCTTACTGGACAACTAAAGTATGTTCCCACCCACTGTATGTCAGATGTCTATAGTGTAGTGTCTTATTTACAAAAAGACAACAGAAAGTTGTTGGATACAAAGAGTCATTTCATGGTATGGAAACTGGAAAAGGTGATCAAGGTCATGTCCAGCTGTCATTATAATTTATGCACTTTTGAGACTGAGTGATAAAAATACTTCAGACTTCTTATGTTCCTGTTTAAAACACCTATCTCACGTCAAGAAAACACATCAGTTATATCTCAGTGAATGGATGCTCTAGAAGATATCAGTATATCTTAAAAATCACACATATTTAAAAAACAAAGAATCAGAAACATAAGAATTTTTTAGGTAATAAAATTAAAAAGAAAAGCACAGTAAGTAAAAACTAAGAAAATTTAAATAAATTATGCATCACACATACTAATGTAATATGGGTCCATTAATTATAATAAATGTACTATTAAAATGAAATGTTACTATAAGGACTTACTTGGTGAAATATATAGTAGAACTTTCTTATAAATTTTCTGTAAGTAAAAAAGTGTTCTTGTGTAAAAGTAATTTTAAAAAGAGGTCAAAATCCTAATTTAAAACTCAGGAAATACAGTAGCCTTCTTGAGGATGTAAAGTGAATAGGGACTTTGTACAATTCTTAAATAATTATTTTAAGTAATCAGAAAAGGTCAGTTTGAATCCTAGCTCTATTACCTGCAAAAAAATGTGTTAACTTCAATGCCTATGAATGTTAGATACATGTAATGTTAATTTAACCATAATACTTTTATTAAATACTTCAGAAAAGAGTTATTCATTGAAACTTTAAGAGAAAGAATGACCTTCTAGAAAATGATTGAAATTATGAACACATCAAAATAGCAGTCAGGAGTTATAATACAAGGTAATATATGTGTTCACATGTCTTCTCCTGAAAAACAATGAAAGCCTAGCAAAGTAACTCGAGTGAGGCTGTCATTGGCAGTGTTTCCACTGCCTTCTAGACAAAGGATGGGGAGTTATGGGATTTCAGTGTTAGCAGAAGGGTTGGATTAATGATGTTAAGGCAATTAAATAACCCAATGAGTTCTCTTATACTATATTATCTTTACCAAGAGAATTTCTGCTTATAAGGATTCCCAAGAGTTAAATAATACACTGATTATAAAAAAGAAAGTGTTTTCTTACATTCTAAAGATTTCTCTGCAGAAACTCATGATTGGGTGTCAGAGTCACTTTGTGATGGGTTAAACCAAACTAGCCCCAGAAATGGACATGCTCATGGTGTCTAAGATTTTCCTAAAGATATTCCAAATCACTGAAGATATTTTTCTTCAGACATCAACATCAGTCCTGAATAATTTAAGTCTAAGATTACTCCCTAATGTATTAATACATACAGTTAATGTAGGTGTGAGCATTTATATCAATATTATGTTTATTAATACCAGCAACAATATCAATATAGTATCAGTAAAGCAAGCTTATAATGCCAGCATTGTTCCATCAGTGAAAGCCATGCCATGTGATACATACCTCAATTTGCTCAAAAAATAGGAGTAGCATACCTAGATAGAGAGTAATTTCAAAAGAGAATGTTGGTGTGCTACTTACTTCATATTTTTCCCCTAACTATTTTGCTTTATCTTAAATTGTGATTCACTGCTTTGAGTATAAATATGTAGAGATATAAGCAACAATCTCATTGTAGTTTGTCTGTATGATGATTTGTTTCTGAGTATAATGTCTATTTTCAAAGGCAAAACTATATTCCATATCAAGCAAATACATTACTTTAATATTCACTCATGTTAGCATTCAAAAGTATAGATAGCTTCGAATCCCATTCATATATTTTATTTCTACAAACATACACACTTGTTTATATGTATATAAATTCATATTTATATAGAATTCATTTATAAATTAGGCATATCAAGTGACTGATAAATTTAGTAGTGATATTAAAATACAATAATAAGGACATAAGCTAATAAAATAAATGGGACTGTGTTTTTTCTCAAAATATCTTCTTTTGCTATACTTCTCAAATTTATAATGACATTAGATAATGCTATATCTATTTAATGAAATAGACTGAAGTAAACAATACAGGCACTGGGATGAATATTAAGCCACTGTATAAATTAATCAAATACAAATAATTAGTTATGTAACAGATATTATCTCATACTCAAGACAGTTACTAAGACCCTGAAGAGTAGTGAGAATCGAATGTGTTTTCAGTATAAAAGGAAAGTTATGCTTCTGAGGCAAGGTGGAGAAGATATTTTGAAATTTCATCATGGTTCTTAAAACATCACACTACTTCATGCAAGAATTACTTAAAAACATGAATTTAATTTTGGAATTTTTCAGTTAGTATTTTGAAACAACCCTTGTAACAAATAACTGACAGAGAGACAACAGATAATGTAAGTCTACTATTTCAATTGCTGATATAATCTAGTTCTAAGGTCAGTCAATTAGGTCAATTAGGCTATAGTTAAACATGGAAGAAAATGTGACGCTTCTTTCAATGTTTCTTCAATTTGGGTAAAATTGCAACAGAATCTAATAGAAAGCACTGTAAACATATTGAAAATATAAACTATATTTGTCCAAAGGACCAGACATATGCAATTATGAAATATAAAATAAGTATAAACAAAAATTCAATGACACAGTGATGAATTAATTATGTATATTTTTAGTATTACACAAGAACTTTACTTTTAGTATTACTGTGTAGAAAGGAACTCTGAGAAGTATATGATAATTCATAGTCCCACAATCTGTCATGTGGTTCCTTTGGTGAAATGTTTCTAGTTAGACTAAGCTCAGGAAAAAATAACAAAAACTAACTGACAACAAAAAAGAGTGTTGAAAAGAGTAATGGCAGTTTAGGGTTAGTGAAGAAAGTGGTAGAAGACACTTCATGCTCTGCTCTGGACACAACTATTACTACAATTATCAAACAAACATTTCTTTTTTAGGGTCTTCCCTTATAACACCAAATAGGTAGTTGATTTTGATAGAGTTTATAATAAAATGAGTTCTTCCTTGAAGGAAGATGTGGTCAGTGCATCAATATGTCTACCACCTCCAGCTTCCACTTACTAGAAGGGCAAATATGTGCTCAGTGTCAAATTATGACAGTGACATAGTCCAATGACAGTTCAGGATTTATCTGCTGCTTTGTTTACATTAGTACAGGATGCTTATAATAGAAGTAGAAATGTATTTCACACACACACACACACATATGCATCTGTTTTGTTTGTAGAATCTCTCCTGATCTTCCTGATTCTATTTTCTAAGTCCTAGAATCCAGGCATGTGCTACATTACATGGATATTTTCTATATGAATACCAATAAATTCAGAAACTCTCTATTTTCTATTTCAGCCAGTTTATTTTATTTAATTCTTAGGAAGCCATACTTAGGAAATATACTTAAAGAAAATAAAAACTATGTTAGCATCAGACTTATATTATCTTTAAATAGTGAGCTCAGAATTATGACAAAGATACTCTTCCCCCTGGTAGAACCTTTGTATGGTTTGACAATAGATATTAATATTTCTTAAGAAAAATTACACCATTACCCTACAGTGGCTAACAGCCATTCACTTTCCCTGTATAGGTAGTAACTCAGTTTCAACTTTAAATAATAGAGATTTGAAAGATGGATGATTCTGTACAGGTTAAATATAGCTAAAATAAACAGTGGATGGTAAATCTGTTCTTTACGAGTATTGATAGCACACCTCCAACTTGTACTTATCATCAGCTGGCAATAGAAATATAAGAACTTAGTGAGAGCAATTGAGATAATGTTGATCTTTAAATGGCCACATAGCCAGATGTGCACATTAGATCACATTTGCCCCATAATAAGGACAGAAATTTGGGTTGTAGTAACTTTTAAACAATGACTAAATAAGGTTATGATAAAATAAATCAGGGAAGTAAGATGGTTTAATGGCTTTCTAATGAGCCTAATGTTTTCCGTTTTAATGAGCCCTCTTACATCAGCTTTAATCATTTCATGAGAATGAGAAATGATTGAGAAATGGCTTGCATTAATTCAATTTTCTGTTCAGTCTTCCCACAAGCCATTATGGCAGAGTGGCTAATGGGAGTCAGCTTGGATAAGTGGGGACTCATATAAAAAGACAAGTCTCAGCTAAATTTAGTTAGACACTTGATGTGTTAACTGGTGATAAGGTTGTAGTTCCTCATTTTGCTTACCAAATGCCCACACATTATTTTAACATGATAGCACACACAAAAAAATTGATTATTATAATTAAAAGATCTATAATTTGAACTAATAAATTCTACAAGTTTGTGTTAAAAGGTCACCAGGCTTTTTAATATTGATATACAAGGGTAAAAAAATTAAAAATTAAGTGACTATCAAAATGCATTCATTTGTTAAGATACGTGTTCAAAACCAAGTCAAATGTACATAAAATGATATAAATGAAGTAAGATTTAGAGTTCATCTTACATGAAATCTGTAATTGTTTATGTTGCAGGGTTAAATGTTGACTTATTGTTACATTATCACATATCAAAATTTAAAATGAACATATAGCATATAAAACAACCCCAAAATTGTTGCCATATGTATCATCAAAGCCACTGATAATGAAGGCTAAAACAAATCTAATCAATTTAGTTTTAAAAATAATTTTTTCAATTATATAATGAGTGGTTGAAAAAAAGGATTTAACAGTTGAGAACATCTGTATTTTCTCTAGACCAGGGTTGAGAACCAAAAGTGTCTCACAGCTCTCTGTAACTCCAGTTCCAGAGGATATGATATCATGAACTTCTTCATGCATGTGCACTCATGTGGGCATATCCACATGCAAACACACACTCCCCTAAGCATAGTCAAATATAGTGATAAACAGATCTTTAAAATACATACATACAAATGATCAAACATGTGAGGCACAATTAATTTTGAAAAATTCAAAAATTATTATTAATATCAGCAAACAATGCAAGATACTGAATATAAGTATGCGTGTAAATATATATGTATATATCAATATATATGTTGATATATATATGCATATATACATGTGTGAGGAACATGTATACATAGTGATACTTTGGATAAAAATATTCCCTATAGGCTCATAATAGTTGAATACTTAGTCTCCAGGGTGTGAAATACTTAGATAGGATGAAACTGTTTAGGTTTACTTCTTTGTTAAAGGAAGTGTTTCACTAAGGGTGGGCTTTAAAGTTGTGAAAACTTATGAGAGCTCAGGCTCTTCCTCTCTCCCCAATCTCACCCCCCTCACACACACACTCCATCAGCACATCTGCCTGCTGGCATGCTCTCTGACATGATGGTAATGGACTAAACCTCTGAAACCATAAGGAAACACCTCAATTAAAAGCTTTCTTATATTAATGATTCCTATGTCATAGTGTCTCCTCATAGCAATAGAGAAGTGAATTACACAGAAAGTAGTACTAGGGAGTTGGTATTTTGTGATTGTATTGTCCATACTTTTGTTGGAAGGACATGTATGACATCAGGACTTTGGATTAGAAAAGTGGTTGAATGTTTTAAGTTGGGTTTACTGGACTACCCCAGTATGACCATTGGATGATGGTTCTGAAAGTAGTTTAAACAATGGAGGTCAAAACCCAGTGCCATTGTTCTTGACTTCTCAAGAGCAATGGCACTGGGTTTTGATCCTACTGCACGCACTGGCTTTGTGGGAGCCTAGGCAGTTTGGATGCTCACCTTACTAGACCTGGAAGGAGGTGGGAGGTCCTTGGACTTCCCACAGCGCAGGGAATCCTGATTGCTCTTCAGGCTGATGAGGGAGGGGGACTTGATTGGGGGAGGGGGAGGGAAATGGGAGGCGGTGGCAGGGAGGAGGCAGAAATCTTTAAATAATAAATAAATAAATTAATTAATTTATTAATAAAACAATGGGGGCAGATTAAGAAGTTTCAGAGGAAAAAGTATTGTAAGTTGCCTAGAGAACATTCTTATGATATTTTGACAACAAATATTGCTGATTTTTGTCTTTGTCTTAAAAATTTGTCTGGTGCTAAATTGAAGAATTATGGATTAATAGCATTGGCAGAGGAAATTTCAAGATAGCCTAGTAGTGACTGTGTCTTTTGGTTATTAGTAATCATTCTTGTACAAATCACAATGGAAAGAAAGAAAAACTAGACAAAGAGGTAGCAAATTGTAAAGTTTGAGTATAAAAGGAAGTGTAAGCACAGTGCTCAGAGAGATGAAAAGTTTAAGGAATATTCTTATGTTGAATGAAAGAAAGGAAGTGGAGACCTCAGGGTAAAACTGCACTTAGTTAAGTTCACTTTGTAACATAGAATTAAAGAAAAGTTTAAGCAGTGAAGAAACTCATCAATCTCAGAAAACTGATGCAAATATAATTAAAAAGTAGGCCAAATTCCATCCTCATCAAGCAGAAGAACTCGGTGACTTTGGTCACATAGTTCTATCTGACTTTATGGTCCAGGATACAAAAGGGGTATTTTGTATCTCCCTCCATGGCTAAGTACAGGTGTTGACACTA
This sequence comes from Chionomys nivalis, assembly GCF_950005125.1. Classification (NCBI taxonomy): domain Eukaryota; kingdom Metazoa; phylum Chordata; class Mammalia; order Rodentia; family Cricetidae; genus Chionomys; species Chionomys nivalis. The sequence continues at coordinate 22,466,813 of NC_080092.1, forward strand.
AACATGCCAGGGCTGGAAGTCTGCAGAGACCATTGTGTTAAGATGTGAAAGAAAAAAGCCTAGATTTCTATAGAAATCCTAAGATGTTGGAAATGCTAAAGTCATGGAACAGCTGTCAAAGAAAATCTGCACACCAGGTACAGAAACAGGCAAAGAGAAAAGTGCTGGAGTCAACACAATGGACAGAGTTGGAAATCTGAAGAATCTGTTGACAAAAGAAATGGAAACACAGACTTTGGAGTTTATCCAGCTAGATTTCAGTCTTGCTTTGGTCCACTATTTTCTCACTATGTCCCATCTCCCTCCTTTTGGAATGTTAATCTATATTATATAGCAATGTATGCTGAAAGTATGAGATCTCCCTTCTGATTTTAGTATTTAGAGGGTTACAGTTAAGAGAAAGCTATGAGACTCAAAAAAGACTGAACTTTAGAATTTTTAAGTTTTACTTCTATGAATGGGGACCTTTGAAGTTTGCCAATTCATTTTTTTAAAATTATGATATGACAACATTCCTATAAGGATCAGGTCATAGAATGTCATACTTTGACAAAGATATGCTCCTAAAGGCTCATCTTGTTACATGCTTAGCTACCAGGTAGTAGAACTCATTAATAGAATTAGAAAGATTTGGAGATATGGCCTTATTGAGAAGGTGTAGCATTACTAGAAGAAGTATGTTGTTGGTCAGGGGCTTTGAGGTTTCAAAATCGCATCCCAGGCCTAGTCTCTTTCTGCTTATAGAAGAGAGTATAGCTCTCAGTTACTTCTCCAGCACCATACCTGTTCAAGCTATGTTCTCTGTCATGATGATAATGGTATTAGCATATGAAACTGTTAATAATCACCCCAATTAAATGCTCTATCTTATGAGGTGTCTTACTCATCTTGTCTTTTTACAGAAATAGAACAGTGACTAAAATGCACACACATGTGCGTGCACACACAATATGCATGGATAGTAAGACAAGAAGCATTTTTAAAGTTTTAACAAAAATAAACATTTTAATATACTTAGTCTGTTTTTGAGTTAGTACCTGTGCAGATGTGAGTTAGATAAATGTTCAGGAGTACCTAGGATTTGAAGCAGGGTGTTAAATCTCTCAGAATTGAAGTTACAAGACTTAGAAAAACACTAGACATCTTTAGTTGGTGCTAGGACCTGAATTCCAGTCCTCACAATTACTTAGTTATCACTCTTAAAATATGAACAATATTTCCAGTCCAAGAAATATTTTCTAAAGGAAATACATATCTATTTAAGCTAACATTGTACCCTATATACATAATATTGAAACCATATAGAGCTCTATAAATATATACAATTATTGTATCATTTAAAAATTGAGAACCAACCTGCAGTGTCTGGGCAGTAATAAAAAGAATTACTACAACAATCACAAACATCTTAAGTACTACAGGGACATTTGTAGCTTTAGAATGTGTACTTTAATAGTTCTGACAGCACTATTAAGTTGCTGCTATTCAAGCTGGCAGCATAGCTACTTAACAACTTCATATTGATGCTATCATCTTTACCCCAAGTCAAATCAATTCTTTACATTACAATCTATTAACAGAAACCTTTACAAGAATGAACTATGTTCTTTAGGTATCCTCCTCCTAGACTAAAGAGACATCAAAAATAAGCTTCTTCTTCATTTGCAGCCAAGTTGATAGTAAAAGGGCTTTCCACGATGCATGCATCATAGTAAAGGAGGAAATACCCAGAGTGAAGAAGTTTTCGAAAGCTTATAAATAATAAGATATAAAACAGGACATTATAGACACCTAAGGTTGTATGACATTATTCCTGGGAAGTTGTGAACAAATGTTCACTCACCACAGATAGGGAACTGATGGCAGAGCTAAGTATGGATAGAACCAAAGTTCGTCTTGATAAACCAAACAATTTTATTGAAGTTATTTAAAGAAATGCTGGTGTGAGGTTATTTACAGCAACAGAAATGAATCGAAGATAGCCGCATCATCAAACCATGCTCTAATGTGGGCCAGGATAGATGGAAATCTGGAATGTACCACACAATCAACCAACATGCACCTGAAAGAGTTGGTCTCTCTTTTCTCCAGGCAGCCAGTTTATCTAAGGGTATCTCTCACAGCCCTTACAATTGGTACGTGCTTGGGAGGAAAGAGGCTCTTGTGAATCTAATTACATTTAGGGACTCCCCGCAGTTATTTTGAGTATTTATTTCCTGAGATTAGTGAGCTTCCATGCAATATGGAATGTTTCACTTCTCTTTAGAACAGTGATTCTGAACCCTTCCTAATGCCACAAAACTTTCATTCTGTTCTTCATGTTGTGAGGGAACCCCAACTCTAAAATTCTTCCATTGCTACTTCATAAGCATAATTTTGCTACTCTTATGAATCTTTTTTATCAGTTTGTTTTATATTTATTGAGCTCTACATTTTTCTCTGCTCCCCTCTCTGCCTCTCCCTTCCCCCATTCTACCTCCCTTAAGGTCCCCATGCTCCCAATTTACTCAGAAGATCTTGTCTTTTTCTACTTCCTACTTCCCCTGTAGATTAGATCTATGTAAGTCTCTCTTAGTGTCTGCATTGTTGTCTAAGTTCTCTGGGATTGTGGTTTGTAGGCTGGCTTTCTTTGCTCTATGTTTAAAAACAACCTGTGAGTGAACCTTAACGTAAGTGTTTGGTGTACAGGATATCTGAAATGCAACCCCTGTGAGAGTCATCACCTACAGGTTAAGAACCACTGTTTAAGAGCATCCTGTTTTTTTTTTTTTTTTCATTTCTTTGTAAATATCCTGTCTTAATGAGCTTTCCTTTAGAATGGGAACTTTTATCTCTGAGGAAACTGTTACACAACACAGACACATCAACAGATATACAGAAAGACAGGCAGTAAACTGAAGGACTACATAAAAGGAAGGGTTAAAGCATAAAGAAGAGGCAAGTTAGCAGTATCCAAATCTAGGTCACTTTAAATAAATGAAAAATTAAAAATTAAATTTAAATAGGATATACATTTTTTTCATAAAATTACCATCTTTGTTCGGAAATAAAAAAGGAAATTAATAAAAATGCATAATGTAATAGATTCTACTTTATCATGGCAGCAAAGACATGGAGTCTGAGGCTTATAGAGGTAAATGCTGGTGTTCATCTTGCTTCATCCTCCCTAATGAGTGTGGAAACAAAGACAATGGAACTCCATCATGCACAGTTAGGGTAGTTCTTGCCACCTCAGCTCTATTTGTCTTTGTAAGTGATCCCGGATTATGTCAAGTGATCTGTCAATATTAACCGTCTGCCAGAGTCCCTGGGAATATTTTGGTAAAGGAAACAATTTCCATCAAGTTGAATCTAGTTTTTATGATATTTTGATGTATATGATTTTTTCCTGATATCTTTCAGCAATAGTTTCACATTTCCAGAAAAGAATGTTCTATATGATTATGTGCATGTGGTTAATCTACACCCACAATTCTTATTTTAATGATGAGTACCTATTGACACACAGACACACAATAATTTAGGTCTCTTTCTAAGAAATAATGAGTACTTCTTCAAATACAAGCAGAATCTTTGGTCCTTGTATATATAGGCACAACACTTACAAATTTGATTAACCATAAATAAAAAATATTTATATGCATTGTGCTTGTACCTGACACATGGAGACTATTTTTATCATTATATTCTAAGTAATAACTTTAATTTTTCATAGCTCCTTATAGTAATATTTTATTGATATTATTAAATTATTAATATTAATAAAGCTTACCTGAATATCAGAAGGACAAAGCTAAGGCACTAGAGGTCAGGCAATGGTGGCACACACCTTTAATCCCAGGATTTGGGGGACAGAGTCAGGTGGATCTCTATGATTTCAAGGCCACCTTGAACTACACAAGAGCAATGCAGAAACAAAACCAGGCGGTGGGGCCTCACACCTTTAATTCCAGCACTAGAGGGAATATAAAATGGGAGTAGAAAGAGGTTTAGTTGGCTAGAATGATTAGTCTACCCTAGTCTGTACTTTGGTAGAGGTCAGCTTTCTCTAGAGGCTTGGCTGCTTTGCTTTTCTAGTTTTCAGGTTGACTCCAATATCTGTCTCTGGGTTTTTATTATTCATGCTACAGCTTCTTTATTGTCTTTGCTCTTGGAAAAAGTCTACAGATAATTTCTTGTTATTTCATATATGAATGGGCAGTGTGAAAACACCATTATCATCTTATCTATGGGACTTGAACATCTACTGAGTTTTGAATTAATTTTATTTAATTTTTTATTTACTGGAAATTTGTTCAGTCTCTCCAAAATCCAAAAAATAACAGACTATTGTTCTACTTTAAAAATTTCAAAAAACTGATTTATTACTCTTATTAAATATAAAGTCATAATTCAGATTTTACAAGTTATATGTTAAGTATATTGATTTAGTTCTGCAGGTTCCTTAGATCTGACTCAAAGAATTCATACACAACAAATTATCATTCATTTTTCTTAATCTTCTGTAATGTATAATTCATTCCTCTTTTTCTTTCTTTTTTGAAAAATTGTTTTGTTTTAGTCTATTTTTTA